>NW_027185588.1:5469567-5666140 GCF_028583685.1 Petaurus breviceps papuanus | reverse complement strand
CTCTCTCTCTCTCTCTCTCTCTCTCTCTCTCTCCTTCTCTCTCCCCCATTCTCTCTCCTCTCTCTCTCCCTCTCTCTCTCCTTCTCTCTCTCTTTCTCTTCCTCCCTCTCCCTCTCTGTCTACCTCTTCCTCTCTGTCTCCATTCCTCTTTTGACCAGTTCTAATTGTAAGGAGAAAGTGAAGTACCTAGACCAGCAGTTGGGATATCCGGGTTCTGTTCCTAGCTCTTCCATTTATTTATTTTGGGACTTTGGGCAATCTCCTTTCCCTTTCTGTGCCTCAGTTTCCCCATAAGGGTTGTCTCTCACTGCCCTTCTAGCTGTCATATTTTATGAGTTTGAGTGGGAGTGGAGGGAGCTTCTTCTCAGAGACAAGGGGTAGACAGGGTTGGAAATGGAGTTGGAGCCTTGAATGCTATGACCAGCTGCCCCTTTCCCTGGCCACAGGTTCTACTGGGACTTCACTATGCTGCTATTCATGGTGGGGAACCTCATCATCATTCCTGTGGGCATCACCTTCTTCAAGGATGAGACCACAGCACCATGGATAGTGTTCAATGTGGTCTCAGATACCTTCTTCCTCATGGACCTGGTTCTGAACTTCCGCACTGGCATTGTCATAGAGGACAACACCGAGATCATTCTAGACCCCGAGAAGATCAAGAAGAAATATCTGCGCACATGGTTCGTGGTGGACTTTGTGTCCTCCATCCCTGTGGATTACATTTTCCTCATTGTGGAGAAGGGCATCGACTCAGAGGTCTACAAGACTGCCCGCGCCTTACGCATTGTCCGATTTACAAAGATCCTCAGTCTCCTTCGCCTGCTGCGCCTCTCCCGCCTCATCCGCTACATCCACCAGTGGGAAGAGGTGAGGCCCATAGCTTGGTTAAAGGGGTTTGGCATCTCAGCTTATTGGGGAGCTGAAGCTGCTCCCAGGTCCCTGGACAAGAGAGGAAGAAAACAGAGTGAAAACATTCCTTCCTTCTTATTGCCTTCCCTCTCCCTCCTTCCCTTCCTTCCTTCTTGTCTCTTTTCTGTGGCCCTTGGTAGACTTTCTTTCTTATTCCTTCCTTCTCATCCTCCCTTCCTCTCTTCTTCTCTTTCATATGCCCTCTTATTTTTGCTGCTTCTTCCCTCCTCTAGCCTTCTTATTTCTTCCCTCCCTACCTTCTTTCTTTCCTTCTTTTCCTTTACTCTTTCATTCCTCCATTCCTCTCTATTTTCCTTCTTTCCTCCCTCTTCTTTGTTTCTTACTTCTGTTCCCATCTCTCTCTACTCCTCTCTCCCTTCCTCCATCTCTCTCTCTCTCTTTCCATGGCTTTCTTCTTTCATCCCCTTTTTCCTTCTTTTCTTTCTCCTGTTCCCCTCTCTCTTCTTTCCTCTTTCCTTTTCTCCATCCCTTTCTTCCTTTGCTTCCTTCCTTCCCTTTCTCCCCTTCTTTCTTATTCGGTCCCCTTTCCCCTCCCCCCATTCTTTTGTATCTCTCCCCACTCTCCACTCTCTCTCTCCCAAACATTTGTTAAGACCTTACTGTGTGCTGGGCTGAGCTGAGCTGAGGCGAGCCATTCACAAGGATAGATAAGCTCTTATCCCTACACAGTCTAGCAGGGGACATAAACTACATCCCACAAATAATTATGATCACAAGTCATTGCTCCCATTTCGATGCCATTTTATGGTTTAATAGATATTAATAATAACAGCAGCTCCTGTTTCTCCAGGCCAGACCAGGATTGTAAATCCTTTAGCCTTTAGTAAAGGGCTTGACCCGCAACCACCCCGAGAAGCAGCTAGCATAAGCATTTTACAAATGAGGAATCATTTGGTGAAATTAAAGACAGGATTTGAATTCAGGTCTCCTGACTAAATTCAGGATTCATTCCACTGAACCAGCAGTAGTCCAACTGTGAGCAGAGGCTGTGGGGAATCTGAGGGCTGATCCAATCCTAGGTCAGTGGGGGAGGGGGTGGGGGAAGGCCAGGGAAACTTCCCAAAGGAGATAGCATTGGAGCTGGGTCTGCAAAAATGGGAGCCCTCTCTGTTGGGAGACTGAGCCCACCTGAGGATCTGACCCCTCAAGCCTGACTTTGGCTCTTCCCTTCCAACCCCACTACAGAGCTCTGTGTGTGTGTCTCTGGATGAATAGAAAAGGGCAGAGGAGGGGGGGTGTCTAGCGGGGACTGGGGGGTATGTCATGGCTCTAAATAGCCTGGTGTGTCTGAGGTAGGGCTGTTCCTCTGTGTGTGTGTAGGTGTTGGGTGTCTAGCCAGGGGGTGTGACCAGGCTGTAAATAGTCTGTATGTGTGTTTGGAGAGACACAGGGGGCTGGCCTGGATGGGAGAATGAATAGAAGGGGGTTGCTCCTCCTGTCTGGGCATTTGTATCTCCTGTGGCCACCTCTGGGTGTCTGTGTTGGTCTCTATGTCTCTGCTAGGGATCTCTGTCCCTGTGGGTGTTTCTCTCTGACTTCTGACTTTAGGTCTTTTTCTGGGTGCTGTTTCTCTCCCTATGTCTCTCTGTCTCTCTTTGTCTTTGTCTCTTTCTGTCTCTCTCTCTCTCTCTCTCTCTCTCTCTCTCTCTCTCTCTGTCTCTGTCTCTGTCTCTGTCTCTCTCTCTGTCTCTGCATGTCTATATGTATTTCTGAGTCTTTCTCTCTGCATACACGCAGAAGGGTAGGCCTGAATGGGTGGGGGGGAGGGAGTCTATGGATGGCCTGTCCTTCCCCTTTCTGGTCTGGCACTTTAGTATGCTAAGTCCCAGTCTGATAGACCCAGGAGTCTTGGTTAGGTTCTAGCTTCACTGGTTCCATGTATGGCCTGGGGAAGTGCTCTCAATTCTCCCATCTGGAAAATGGACGTTGAATGACACTTGCTCTGTCTAGACCGCACCCTAGAAAACAATAGGATGAAGGGGAGGGGGGTAAAGGTAGGGCATCCCTTCTTTCTCCTTCACTGGTTCCCTTGAACACTTGCCCCCAGATCTTCCACATGACCTATGACCTGGCCAGCGCCGTCATGCGCATTTTCAACCTCATCAGCATGATGTTGCTTCTGTGCCACTGGGACGGCTGCCTCCAGTTCCTGGTGCCCATGCTACAGGACTTCCCCAAGAACTGCTGGGTCTCCATCAATGGCATGGTGGTGAGTCCTCCCCCACACCTCCTGACCCCTGATCCGGACCCTTCCAACAAAGCAAAAGAAACAAAAAAATCAAAAACGCAAAAGCTCCCCATTCCTCAGTTCCTGAGCTGGATGTCCCAAGGCTCCTCTGCTCTGCTCCTCTCCCACCCAAAAAGACGCCTCCAAACCTCCTCTTGGTTCCTGGGCCTGGCCCTGCAGACCTCCAGTCCCTGACACCACCCAGTCCTCCAGCTTCACTAACTCAGCCCAGGGTTTTGTGGGGGCAGGGCCTGGGGCCTGGAATGGGGCCCACATAAAGGCTCTGAGCTGGGAGGAGTGGGGGTAGGCAGCCTGGCCAGGAATGCAGAGGAAGGGAGCAAAGGAAAGAGTGTCCGAGAAGGATCTGGGAACCAGGCGCCAGCTGCAGCCATTGTTCTCGAGCCCTACACACAGGGGACAGTTTTCCTGAATGGCCTCCCCCCACCCCCATCCCTGGAGAAGGGCAAATGAGGACACTGGGGGAAAAGCTCCTCAGGAACACAGCTGCGGGGACTGGGGAGGGGCCGATCCGCCTCTGGCAGCCTCGTCCTTGACCCCCTCCCAGTGTCTCTTCCTCCAGCCACTCACCATGTCCTCTTTTCTCTAACTGGCCCTCCTTCAGCTTCCAGCCTCCGTCCCTGCCTCCAGCTGTTTCTCCAGCTTTGTGGTTTTTCCTCTCTCTGTTTTATAGAACAGGGAATGTCAGAGCTGAAAAGAACCTTAGGACATAGAATTCAGAGCTGGGAGGTCCCTTAGAATCGAGAATATCAGAACCAAGGGGAACTTTAGAGCAGAGAATGTCAGAACCGGGAGAGCCCTTAGAACACAATATCAGAGCTGGAGGACCCTTAGAACACAGAATGTCAGAGCTGTGAGGTCTCCTAGAACACAGAATGTCAGAAATGATAAGTATCATAGAATGCATAAGGTCAGAACTGGGAAGGACCTTAGAGAATTGAATCAACCTCCTCATTTGACAGATGGGGAAACTGAGGCCTAGAGAAGGGAATGGTCTTGCTTGGAGTCAGTCGATAAGGGACAGAGCTGTGTGGTGATTGTTCTGTGACTGAGATGGAATACGTGGACTGGAAGACAGAGCGTCGAGAAGGGGGGTTGAGGGTGGATGGCCGTGGGGCCTGGCAGGAGGAGAGCCCATGTGGCGGCCTCCCTGTGACAGGCTCTCCCCCTGCTCCTGCTTTAGAACCACTCCTGGAGTGAGCTCTACTCCTTCGCCCTGTTCAAGGCCATGAGCCACATGCTCTGCATTGGTTATGGGCGCCAGGCCCCCGAGAGCATGACGGACATCTGGCTGACCATGCTGAGCATGATCGTGGGGGCCACCTGCTACGCCATGTTCATTGGCCATGCCACGGCCCTCATCCAGTCCCTGGACTCCTCTCGGCGCCAGTATCAGGAGAAGGTGGGTCTGGGTGAGTGGGGGGGGGGGTAGGAGTGGGAAGGATAGTAGAGGCGGGGCCCCTGCCCTCAGGGAGTCACAGTCTGACCCTGTCAGAAGCCACCTTCTCAGAAATGATCTGGGGCAGGTCAGATTCCTGGGGTTTGGCACCATGGACAGCGCCCACCCCCATTCCCCAGTGATGTTTCCAGAGCCCTTTAGAGTCTACCCAGCGCTTTATCTAGATTCTCCTATGTGGGCTTCATGACAACTCTGTGAAGCAGGTATAAAGGTGCTGTCACCATTTTAGTGATGAGGACACTGAGGCACAGAAAGGTCAAGCCAGTTTTTCCGAGGTCACAGAGCTCGTAAGTGGCAAGGACAGGTTCCTGACTCCATGAGCCCGTTCTCTGGTCATGAAATCGTTGAATGTTGGTCAAGAGAATGGTCTGATGTTCCAGGCAGTCCTACTCCCACCACCTTCTCCCTACAACAGGCTCCCTGCTCTGTTCCCAGCAACGGGGAGAGATTGCAGTTCGTCATCCACACTCTCAGTCAGGGGTCAGGCACGCCGATATAGGATGCTCACTTGGGACCAGTATTTCAGGGGTGGGGTGGGGACAAGGGATGAGGAATGTCTCAGCTGGTCCTCATGCTGGGGCTCGAGGCAAGAGCTCCCTCCTAGCAGTGCCCAGGGGTGCCAGCCGGGGTGAGCTCCAGCCTGAACCTCTTTGCCTTCATGCCTTCCCTAATCATACCTCCCAGCTCATGTTTGGGCATCATGCCCACACTGGTACCTCCCAAACAGAAGCTTGGGTCCATCGCACCCAAACAATGAGGGGGTGGCACCACCCGGTCAGTCATCACGGGTTCTTGGTGACCTCAGGGAGGCTGCAGCTGGGACCAGCACTGGGCATGGGGGGCAGGGAGCAGGAAATGCTTGGGCATCCCCCTGACTCCTGGCACTGCCTGTCACCTCCAGGCGGCCAACATAGATGCTCGTCTTGGCAGTTTCCGGTAATGTCCTGGCTTGAGCTCTTATTCAGAAACTTCTTAAGCGGGTTCCTGGCCCCCTGTGGGCCTAGTCCCGACTTAGATTCTTGGTTTTTCCTGCGCTTTTTCAGGAAGGAGATTCCTGGAAATATCCCATGAGAAGGCCTCCTTCACAACAAGGAGTAATAGAGACTTGAGAGAGGGTCCATCTGGTCATTCCCTCCCCACCCCATACACACTTTACAGCTAAGGGGAGGTTGGGTCCCTTGCCCAAGGTCACACAGCTAATGGGAGACCTGAGATTTAAACCCAGGCACAATGATTCCGAGCCCAGTGGACTTTCCACGACCTGACTGCCCTTGGGGTTGTCATTCTTCCTGCTCCTCTTCTCGCTCTTTCCAGCTATTACTTGGGCTGACACATGAGAGGCATGAAAGGGAGAACTGCGAATTTGGGTTCAGACCAGTGCCCCCCGGGGCAGCTGAGAACTGGACACAGAGTCAGGAAGGCTTGGGTTCAAGTCGTGCTCCGCATGCTTACTAGCTGTGTGATCCTCAACAAGTTACCTAGCCCCTTAGCTTGGGTTTCCTCATCTGTACAATGGCCCTAATAAGCACCTGCCTCACAGGGTCGTTGGCAGAATCCAGTGAGACAGCCTGAAGGCCCCCTTAGCTGTTAGGGGATGGTGCTGATGCAGGATGGGAGGCATGCTGGGGCCCGGCTTGGGCAGCATCGGCACCGGGGGGTGGGGGTGGGGCTGGCCAGGGGTCAGCAGGCCCTGACCACTCTCCTTCTGTCTCCGACCCACAGTATAAGCAGGTGGAGCAGTACATGTCTTTCCACAAGCTGCCTGCTGACTTCCGGCAGAAGATTCATGACTACTACGAGCATCGGTACCAAGGCAAGATGTTTGATGAGGACAGTATCCTGGGCGAGCTGAATGGGCCCCTGCGAGAGGTGAGGCTCTGAGGATTCGGAGGCAGCCGCCACAGGTGGATGAGGGCTGGGGGGAGGAAGGGGATGCCTAGCCCCTGGTCTCCATCATCTCCCACCCTCCCCACCCAGAGAAGCTACGTCTCTCCCACGCTTTCCAGGTCCCAAATGTCTTCTCCCCTGTGACTTCGAGGAATCATAGCATCCTTTATCTAGGAGTAGAGGCCTTCAAGGCCATCTAGCCGACCTTCCTCATTTTACAAATGAGGAAATTGAGGGAAGTGAGGTCACACTGATAGGAAGCATCAGATGATTTAAACCCAGGTCCTCTGACTCCAGAGCCCAGAGAAGTGTCCTGCTGTGACCCCACTGGGAGAGAAGCCAGACAAGGGGCATTCTTTCCCATTTGATTTACTTATTTATTTGCTTTTGTTGTTGTTGTTTTGGAGGGGGGAAGGCAGGGCAGTTGGGGTTAAGTGACTTGCCCAAGGTCACACAGCTAGTAAGTGTTAAATGTCTGAGGCCGGATTTGAACTCAGGTCTTCCTGACTCTGTGCCACCTACCCACCCCCATTCTTTCCCATTTTAAAGATTAGGAAACAGAGGCTGAGAAGTAAAGTCACTTGAATGAGGTCACACAGCAGAGCTCATAATAACAATAACAGCACTATCATAGCTCACCCTTATAGACCACCTGCTACGTGTCACACACTGTGCTAAGGACTTTCCAGGTTTATCCCAGGTGATCCTTGCCTCCAGCCTGGGAGGTAAGTGCTGTCATTATAGCCTATGTTGCAGTTGAGGAAAGTGAGGCAGACGGGTGACATGGCTTGCCTGGGTCACAGGGCTAGTAAGGATTCGAACTCGTCTTCCTGAATCGGAAGTTATGTGTCCTGTTTGTTTTGCCACCAGGGCCTCAAACCCTGATTGTCTGGACTGACTCTTATCCCTTTTCTTGCTACCCCCCCTTCCACTTCTCATCCATTCTGCCTTCCCCTTCTGACTTCTTCCTCATTCCCTTTCTTTGCCTTTGACCAGGTTATCTCCCGGGTCCAGGAAGGCTCTCCCTGCTCTCTGCAGCCTCCATCAGGGTTCTGTGTAGGGCCCTCTCCTACAGGATGCCTTTCCTGAGTCCCCCCAGTTGAAAGAGTGCCTTCCCCCCAAAAAAACACCTTTGTATTTACTTGAATATATGTGTATATGTAAGAGAGAGAGAGAGAGAGAGAGAGAGAGAGAGAGAGAGAGAGAGAGAAAGAGGAAGAAACAGAGAGACACAGAGAGTAAGAGACAGAGACAAGAGAGACGGAGACAGAAATAGAAAGAGAAACAGAGAGAGAGAGGCAGGCAGAGGCAGAGACAGCATAGCATAGTGGGTGGAGAACTAGACAGGGAACCAGGGAGCCCTGGGTCCGATTCCAGCCTTTGACACATATTGATTGTGTCACCCTAGGTAAGACACAACCTCTCAGTGTCCGGCAACTCTCTGAAACAATGGTTCCCAAACTTTTTGGTCCCAGGACTCCTTAACACTCTTAAAAAGTATTTAGGACCCTTTAAGTTCCCAAGAATTTTTGTTTACATGGGTTATAGCTGTCGATATTTACCATATTAGAAATTAAAAGGTCTTGGTAGTATTATGACAATCATTTTGACCTTGTAGACCCCCTGAGAGGCTCTCGTGAGCCCGCCCAGGGCCCCCAGAGTGCACTGAGAAGAAGCGCTGTTAGACTGTTAGGTACAGAGAAGGTACTGACCAGCCTTGCTGGAGGGACTTTCCTCAACCAGGATTCCTTATCCTAGTGAAACTCCCCCTACATTTTGTATTAACTTATCTATGTATGTCTATTGTCAGGTTCCCTTTCTTCCTCAGTAAACTATAAGCATTATGAGGGCAGGGGCCTTCGCTGTCTATGCCTGGCACTTAGTAGGCCTTGAATACGTTCTCCTTGAATTACATTTAATGCCTCCAGCCCCTGTCCACCCCGCCCCCGTCATGCTGCCTGGCTAGCCTTGACTCCTGCCCCCCAAAGCCATACACCCCCTGCCCTCTCTGACAATCTTGTTCTTCTGTCTTTATGCTCACAGGAGATCGTGAACTTCAACTGCCGGAAGCTGGTGGCCTCCATGCCTCTCTTTGCCAATGCAGACCCCAACTTTGTCACAGCTATGCTGACCAAGCTCAAATTTGAGGTTTTTCAGCCAGGGGACTACATCATTCGTGAGGGTACCATTGGCAAGAAAATGTACTTCATTCAGCACGGCGTGGTCAGCGTCCTCACCAAGGGCAACAAGGAGATGAAACTCTCGGATGGCTCCTATTTTGGGGGTGAGTGTCCCTGGAGGAGTCTGGGGATAGTCCCTCCCCCCCCCACGCTGTTCTCCTTGGGCATGGCCACCCCCAGCAGGAAAGTGGTTCGCCAGTACCTGGGGCTGGGTGGGACCTCAGAACACCGCCCCATACAGAGGTCTGTCTGTTTGGGTGCCTCCAGGAACAAGAGATTTACTCTCCTGAGGCTGTCTATCCCATGGTGGTACAGCTCTGATCCTTAGAAAGGTCTTTCTTCTGTTAAGAAACAAGCTGCCTGTCTGTAGCATACAGAATTTGAGAAATAAAAGAGATCTGAGGAAGCATTTATTCTGGGGAGCATGGTTCCCCTTATTTAACACCCCCAATGTGGTGGCCTTCAGCCTCTGTTTGAGCATATCCACTGACAGTAAGCTTTCACTGCTGTTCCATTTGAGACAGATTTCTTTGACCTTGAGCCCAAAAGTTTGTGATGATTAAAAAGGTTCAAGAGACATAGTTTCTGGGTAATTTAATAATTTTTCAGAGGGTGGTCATTTGGCTCTTAGACCAAAGACAATCATGGGGGCTGACTCACAGTTCATATACCCTTCAAAGAGCAGGTGTTCCTGAAGGGTGGCAATCAACTCTGATTGGTTAACACAATAGGAGATGAGCTATATTAAAATGAAGGACTGAGAGTGACATCATGTCACCCTTGGACAGAGAAACTCTCCGTCTACTCAGACCACCCCCAGCTTTGGGCTCTCTAGACAAAAGGATCATTTTTCTCCCCTTCCGCCCTTTAACTTAAGGGTTCATTCATTCATCCAACTTCAGTTCAGAGACTAGAAGACACAGTGGATGGAGCACTGGGCCTGGGGTCAGGAAGACCTGAGTTCAAATCCCCAGCCTCAGACACTTACTAGCTATGTGACCCTGGGCAAGTCACTTAACTGCTATCATCCTTGGTTTCCCCATCTGAAAATGGGGATTATAACACCTACCTCCTATATGAAGATACTTGTAAAATGTTTGGTAAACCTTAAAGTGCTAGCTATAATTATTATTATTCAAAAGCATAGCATAGAAGTCAGCATACTGGGCTTGGAGTCAAGAAGTGTGGGTTTGAAATCCTACCTCATATTACTAGCTAGCTGTGTGAGCCAAGGTCATTTGGCCTGTTTAATCATCTCTAAATTGGGAAGTCATAATTTTATTCCGTACCCCACAGGGTTGTTGCAAGGACAGCACTTCAAAGCATTCTCTGTAAATGTGAGTTATTATTATTCTGCCAACATTTGTTAAGCACCTACTGTGTACAGGTCACTCTGCTCAGTTCCAAAGGACCTTACCTTCTAATGGGGGAGTGGGAATACAGAGGATAAAGCATAGATAAAAGGGAGAAGAAGGGATCTGGAATTCTTTTAATACATCTCAGGCCTGAAAAGTTCACCTGTTTCCCTGCCTGGGCCAATGCACCTTCCCCTCTAAAAAAATAGTTGTCCCAGAATTTTCCAGAAAACTTGAGGGAGCAGGAACTGGCGTCCAGAAACACTGCAGAGAAGAGAGTGGCCCTAATGTCCCACCAGGCCTGAGATCCCAAGCCTAATGACTGACAAGAGGTTCGGAGGCCTGGGTCTCCAGAGCACCTCATAGCATACTGTTACCACTGGGTGCTCCCCCTGTCTCTTGGCCCAGAAGCATGAGGTCATCAGGGATCAGCTTGGGGTTGGGGATTTCGGCCTCCATCGCAGTCCCTGCCCCAGCCCTGGCTTCTCCTCCTCGCTTTCCCATCCAACAGGGCTCCTGAGGCCCATCTCCAGAGACCTTCAGAAGTGGAAGTAGTCTTGGGCTTTCTGGGGACCTTTGGGTGGCTCCCCCACAGGGTACTGTTGGGGTACCATCAGTCTCATTTCCCCCAACCTCCTCCATCATTAGTTCTGAAGCCCAGCTGGGAGTGACCTGGGCTCAAGGGGGCATGGGATGGGATGGGAAGGCCCACACTGACAGTTTCTTGGGGCCCCTGCAGAGATCTGCCTGCTGACCCGGGGCCGGCGAACAGCCAGTGTCCGGGCTGACACCTACTGCCGCCTTTACTCCTTGAGTGTAGACAACTTTAATGAAGTGCTGGAGGAGTATCCTATGATGAGACGGGCTTTTGAGACCGTGGCCATTGACCGACTCGACCGGATTGGTTAGTAGAGAGCTGAGGGAGAGAGGTCTGGGAAGGGAAGAATAAGGGGGTCAGAGGGTATGGAGCTTGAGTGAGGGTACAGAAGGGTCATGAGATGTCAGAGCCAGGAGAGCCACTAAAAAATGTCTATAATGGAAGAAGTCTTACCACATAGAATGTCAAAGCTGGATGGAAGAGTCCTGGGAACGTGGGATTTCAGATCTGGGAGGGATCTTAGAACACAGGATATAGAGCTGGGAAGTTCCTTAGGACACAAAATGGCAGAGTTGGGAGGGCCCTTAGAACACAGAATGTCTGACCTGGGAGGGCCCTTGGAACACAGGATGTCAGAGCCAGGAGGGCCCTTAGAACCCAGGATGTCAGAGCTGGGAGGGCCCCTAGAACCCAGGATGTCAGGGCTGGGAGTGAGCTCTTAGAACACAGTGTCAGAGCTGGGAGGGCCCTTAGAACATAGGATGTCAGAGCTGGGGGGGCTGCCTTAGAGATCATATACTTCAGTCTCGTCTTACAGAAGAGAGATTAGTCCCTAAAAGGCAAAAGGATTCTCCCAGGGACCCATAACATGTGTCACATTTGAACCTGGGTCTCCTGTTCCCTGAATCTCCTGCCTCCTGGGTACTTTGTGGAGTGAGATTGCCCTGTCCTGGGAGGAGCTGGGGCAGTCCTCCAGAGGCCTCCTATCCTCACCCCCAGCCTTTCTCTCCTCCCCTCCCAGGCAAGAAGAACTCAATCCTTTTGCACAAGGTCCAACATGACCTGCACTCGGGTGTCTTCAACAACCAGGAGAATGAGATTATCCAGGAGATTGTGAAGTATGACCGGGAGATGGTTCAGCAGGCCGAGCTAGGCCAGCACCCTGGGCTTTACCCCGCAGCCCAGCCCCAGGTCACCTCGGCCATCGCCACTCTGCAGCAGGCGGTCGCCATGAGCTTCTGCCCACAGATGGCCAGCCCTCTGGTGGGCCCCCTGGCGCTAAGCTCCCCCCGGATGATGTACGCCCAGGCCGTCCCCAGTCCCTTCTCAGTCTCGCCCATTCTCTTCCAAGCCCCTCCACCGCCTCAGCCCCCTCCTCCCCCGGCCACGGCCAGCCCCCCCTCACAGAGCCCACGGGCTAGCCGGACCTTCCCATATGGGGCCAAGGGCGAGTCAGGTTCCCAGCTCTCGCTAGGCCCAGCCCGAGCCCCAGGCTCACCCCAGAGGCCCGCTGCCCACAAGAGCACACAAGCCCTGCACACAACCTGCCTGAGCCACGAGTCCAGGCCTCTGTCCGCCTCCCAGCCTTCCCTGCCCCAGCCCTCAGGTCCCACCCCCGGTCCCCCACCCAGCACCTCCCGGGAAGCCAGCAGCTCCACTCCTCGCCTGGGACCTGGCCCAACCCGCCTTGCCCTGCCACACCAGCTGTCCAGTGGCTCAGTGTATGCAGGCCCAGGCCCAGCCCCAGCCCAGGACTCGGGGGCCGCCAGAAAGGATTCTGCTGCCAGCGCTCACGAAGTGGACTCAGCCAGATCAAGGCTGTCTTCCAACTTGTGACCCTTGCTTGGGCCTAGGATGGGGCTACTAGCCGGGCCAGGTTGGGGCAGAGGTATCCACTGCCTCCTCTCTCCCTCACCTCCCCAGGACTGAGGTGACCCGGAGGGGAACCTCGGGGGGGCCAGGATCTGGGCCCTCCCCCTGCTCAGCCCGGCTCAGCCCTGGCTCAGTCCTGTCATCCAAGACCAAAGCCCTGTCTCATTCCTGCTGACATTCAAGAGAGCCTTTGCTCTCTTCTCTGCATCATAGAAGCCATAGACCTTTAGCATAGACATCCGTGTGTGTCCGTCTGTGTGTGTCTGTGTGAGTGAGGGGGCCTGAGCTCAGGCAAGGTAGACGATGGCTAATTTCTTCATGTAACCCCTCCCCACTTCTCTCTCACTCTTGGTTGATCAGAGAGAAGGCTCATCTCTGCATCCCATGTCCCTCTGTCCTTTCCCAGGCACCATGGGACCGAGGCCTTGCTTTGCCTCTCCTAGACAAATATAGGATATAGAATAAAATGTAGAAAGTAGAACATAGGATGTCAGAGTGGGAAGGGCCTAAGAGACTGGCTAGCACCCCATGTTTTTAGATGGGGAAACTGAGATTCACAGAAAGGAAGGGGTGTGTACAAGGTCATCCCGTGAGGAATGGCAAAGCCCTAACTTGAACTGAGTCCAAGACTAGGGTTCTTCCCATCGTACTATGTTGCCTAGAAGACCTAGTCTGATGGGTTTCCTGTTCCCCTAAAGATAAATATAAAAAATAATTTTAAAAAATGGAAAAGGGGCCTCCTACCAATTCTCTACTCTCATCCCTGCTTCCCAGGATGTTAGGGACTTACCCCCTTGCTTTCCTTCCTTTCTCCTCTGAGCCACCCTCAGCATCAAGGTTAGGGGGGCTTATGTCACCTCTGTGCCTCAGTTTCCCCATCTGTACAATGGGGGAAGAACGCTACCCTGCCTCTCCTAGGGTAGGTGCTTGGGGATCCTCAAGGGGTGGTGGTCCACTGGCTACTAGTCCCTCGGATCTCTTCCTAGAAACCCCAAACAAGACCAGGGTTGTCCCACTGTTCCAGGGACTTCGAGGTCAGGCAGCTTTGCAGAGGGCCCCTTGCCCTGGTGTGTCTTTTCCTGTCTGCGTCCCTGTTTTTTGGGTTTTTTTCTTTGTTAAGCGTAGTGTCCAGCCCAACTGAGCTGCTGCCCTGCCTTCCCACTGCCCCTGCCTTTGCCTGGTGACCCTGAGACTAAGGTTGTGGAAATCCTCCTGCCTAGGGCACCATGGTCCTCTGGGCAGCGTGTGGTCCATGCTGTCTGTCCTGGTGTGTGTATTTGGACACGCACAAGCACCATTTGTCCTGGTATGTGTGTGGATGTGTTGTTTGTGCGTGTGTACGTGTGTGTGTGTGTGCGTGTGTTCGTCTGCATGTTCTGAATTCAGAGTCCACAGCCTGGCCATACTGGAGCTCAGGGGGACATGGGGAGATAGAATGGCTCAGGGGACTGAGCCCCATGGGTAGGAGAAGGTGGCTTAGGGGTAAAGCTCGAGGTTGGGCTAGCAGCACTGGGGTTAGGAAACCTGGCTCTGGGGAGTATTGGCTAAGCCTGCCCCCCCTTTTTTCTTCATTTGCAAAATGGGCTCCCCTGACTCCCATTAGTCTCAGTAGTGGGGAGTGAAAAAGCAGCAGCAGCAGCCAGCTGGCTCCCAGCCAAAGAGACCCTTGCCTTCCCTCAGGGCCATGGTAAGGGGTGGGGTCAGCCTGGAGAATTCCCCTAGAGGTCTTCTGACACAGATGAGTGAAGGCACCAGGACCCGCCTACACAAGTAGCCAATACCTCTGTGTCTGTTTTCCAGAAGTGGGGAGAATGACCCCTGGCCTGGAGAGAGGGCAGGAGGCATGGGGGGGTCCTCACCCTACACTGAGTTTTTATCAGATCACTCAGCCGTACACCCCAATCATGCAGCCTGTCTCCCTAACTGAGGCTCTCCCCCTCCCCAGATAGGCATCACCTTCCACTCCCTCACCCATCCAGCTGCTGCCATTCTGTTGAATGTATAACTGATAACGGAACAAAAAGGTGGCAACTCTCGAGTCTTGTCTCCAACTAACCTGACGGGGCCCCAGCGGGAGACCCCTGCCCCACTCCCACCCCATCCTGTGCAATAAACATGAGTGCATTGGCACCCTATGCCTCTGTCTGGTTCCTCCAATCCTTGGCGTGGGGGGGGGCACGATGCCAACCCCTCTTCCCCCCAAGAAGAAACATCTAGGGCCAAATGCCTGCAACCACCTACCTCTCTTCTATATCATGGCGTAAGGGAAGAGCTGTTATTTGGAGTCAGACCCAAGGCCTACTCGTGACCTTGTCACCTCTGATCTGTCAGCCTCCAAAGGGGCTTGGGTTAGATCACGGGTGGCAAGCTCCAAACAGAACTGGCGTGAGGGTCCCTGTGAGCTACATATCGACTTGGAAAACCAGATTTATGCATTTCTCTTAGAATCTGTTTTGTTCAGTATTTCCCCATTACACTTTAATCCTGCATGCTGTGGGCCGTGTGTGTTTGGCAACCCTGGGAGTAGGTGCCCTGTAAAGTCCCTTCTCACTCCAAACCCCAGATTCTATAAATAGTCATTCCTTTCTCTGTCTTGGGTGGGACCAATGACTTCCCACTGGGTTGGAGGGAATGGCCCTAGCAACCTGCTTGTTCAGAGGCATTTGGCCCAAGGGCCTCCCTCCCTCCCTCCATCTCTACCTTACTATCTATTATCTGGGGCAAATTCCTTCCAGTCTCTTGTTCTACTTCCCTTATAAAAGAGGGGAGTTGGATTGAAGGGTGTTTAACCTCATCTGTCTCCTGGCAGCCTGGGGAGGCTTATGGACCCCTCATAATGTTTTCAAATACATAAAATACATAGGATTGGAAAAGGAAACTGATTATATTGAAATTGTTATGAAATTACTTTTTTCTTTAAGTGCACAAACACCAGGGTAAGAACCTCTGGACTAGATTTTTACTCCTCTGGGTTCAAATAATCCACATTTTTTACCCAGGCCCAGCCTTGGCCTCTTCTGTCTAGCCTACAGAATGAGACAATACAGGCCAGACCAGGCTCAAGAACGTGTGTGTGTGGGGGGGGGGGGCAGGGCTCAGAGGAGTTGAATTCTACTTGGTGTCTTTTTCCACTCCACCTTCTTGGTGAGCAAAGGGCCCCACCATCTACCTCTGCAGTCAGCACCACCAAGCCCACAGCTGACAGCAGGTCAGCTTGCACTGAGAGTACCCTTGAACCTTGCACCCAGAGCCAGGGACCCAGCAGAGGTCCCTTTGTCCTGTGCTATCATGGCTCTTGTGGGAGATGCCCTGGTGGCAGTCTGTGGGCCTGTGGGAAAGGAGTGTGCCAGGGCTATCCTCCCCAGATTTTTCACCTTGAAGGCTGCCTCGAGCCTTGGACAGCCTCGTCTTCCTTTAGAGCTCACTGAGGTCAGCCAAATTTCATTAAGACCTTGGAGGCTATTTTTGTTACTTAACCTTCTCCCCCGACACTGGGAGCAGGGACAGACTCGCCATTTGGCTACTGTGGAAACTAGGGCTTGCTTTTATCCCAAGCTGCTCTCCTTCCAGTTCCCAGAGGGGCATGGGAGCAAGAGACTAGGTCACCTTAGCTTTTTCCAATGGAAGGAAGGCTTCAAAACCTGGCCTGTCCAAAGGTAAGATAGGTCTAGGCTGAGGCCCTCTACTCCAGGCAGGAGAAAGGTCACCTTTTCTGCTACCCAGCAAGCTCCTTGTCCACATGACAGCAGGAGGGGAAAAGGGGGGCTGCGGGTTCTACTGTCCCATCTCCTGTGATCCGAGGCTCAGATTACAGTGTGGTCAGTCTGTGCCTCAGACAGCCTCCCCAATTAGCCCTGCAGCTTAGGGGAGGCAGCAGGGAAAGCCTACGGGCCCCAAATCCAGGCAGCCCCAATCCCAGAGGTGACCTCCCTCTCCTACTGAAGCCCCTGCCTGCTCTCAACACAAAATGCCAGCATCTCCTCTTAAAACTCCAAACCTCACTGCTCAGTGTGAACTGGAGAAACAGAGCCCCAGATGAGTTTCACTGGGGAAAACAGACAAGGACAGAGGAAGCCACTTCCTCTGAGTCGGTGACAATAGACAAGGAGGTCCAGGAAAGCCGGGCTCTGGTCTTGGCTAGTTTTCCCCTTCTTCCCCTGATCCATCTGTGAAATCTCCATTCTGACAAGAGCAGGTCAGATCAGGATTCTCAGTGGTGCTTTTCCCCTTCCCCCACCTGCAAGCTGAGGTCTATGAGGCTGGGTGATTCTCCCCCTGCCCCTCTGTGGGGCCAGCAGAGCTGGACAGCATGCATTCTCACTGGGGTTAACAGTTTTTTATTTACACTACTGTACATGGGCCAGAGGTTTCTGGATGCCCAGGATGGACAAATAGGCAAAAGTATGGAAAATCCAGTGGTCCTCCTGCAAGGAGAATCCTGTCTAATGCCAATTCCTCATCATTCCCCTGGGTCACGGGCCCCTTGGTACCTGTGGGTCAGGAGGCTGATATAAGTGAGTAAGGAATGTGGCCTGGCCCCAGTATTTTCTGGGAGGTCAGCTAGGAGAGCTGGGAGATTCATGCAGCTAAGGCTGGGAAACAGCCCCAGAAGCATTCTTGTGAGCTGTGCCCACAACCACGGGTCAGTCTAAGTGATGACAATCGAAGGCGACACAGCCCCTCACTGCCAGATGAGCTCACCCTGGGCTTGAGACAGGATGGACTCTTTGCCAGATCAATGCAGGGAGGGCCCAAAAGGCACAGACCAGGAGGAACCAAATCCCCAAATCCTCAGGATGCAGGGATTCCCCTGGCAAAGGCCATTCGAATTCAGTCTCAGGAATGGGCCCTGGTCCCATCAGGGGCACCTGGCATACTCAGAGTTATCTTCAACTGAAGAAGTAGGTGGATTTCTTCACATTCTGTAGATCAAAATCTCCTAAGAGAGGGATGGAGAAAAGGATGAGTCAGTGAAGCCAGGGCCCTTCCACCACTCATCAAAGCATCCCAAGAGAGATGCGCTGCCAAGTGCTGGGAGAGTGGAGGGTGAGGCTGCAGGCCAACAGTCCTGGGTCCCCTTCCCAGGTGTTCATGCACAAAGGCCCTGTGTTCGAGACTCAGGGCAGAGGTTATAGGGCCAGAGCCAAAGCCTCTCTGCAGAGTGGGTGGAGTCTCATCTGGAGGGGCTAGGGCATGGGAGGCAGGACAGAACTGGAGGGAGATGAATCAGTGAAGAGGTTCCCAAGTGGCAGAAGACTGCTGTGGGATTCAGGGTGGGCAGGTCTCAGACACTCCCCACACAATGCCTCTTCTTCATCCTTGGGGCTCTGTTCTGCTAAGATGGGGTGGGGGCAAGTGAGGGAGGATGGGAGTGGCCACAGGGGCTCAGCCTGGCTCCCAAGGGTGGACAGTCTGGATGCACAGGATACCCCAGCTCCTCTCCTCCCCACCCCACAACACAGGCCCATCTGGCCTTCCTACCTCTTTCAGGCACATGAGACAGAGTCCTTAGCATCAACTTCTCATTGACAGACTTTCCCTCAGAGGAGCCACGAGACCTAAGATCAAAGCCGAGAGGGAAAAAAACCACCAGAGAATGACCAACCAATAGCAAAGCACCAGCAAGTGGCCTGGGACCCAAAGGGCAGGGTTTCCAGGGAATCCTGATAGGAGACCACTAAGGACAGCAGAGATGGGCAGATGAGCAAATAGTCACTGCAAAGGGAGAGAGGCTAGGGTGATTTGGGTTTGAAGGAAGCAGGATGTACTGCTGAACAGCAGCTGGGGTGGATTGGAAGGTGCTACAGAGACTTGGGGTCTATTCCAGGCTCTGCCTCGACCTGGCAAATCCCTTCCCCACTCCAGGCAGAAGCTTTGCCGTCTGTCCAATGAGTGGCTCGGCCTCCACAACCCAGCAGGGATTTCCAGGGCTCAGTCATTGGGTCAGAGACCCTTGTACCCCAGGGGTTTCTGTCCAGTGGCCAAGGAGGAGAGGCCCAATGCCAAGGCCTGTCTCTGAACTCTCCGGAGAAAGCCTTCTCCCTTCAGTAGAGGCCCCCTGGCCACTGGGAAGAAGAGGGGAGGGGAAGTGGTTACTCACTGGGTTTTAGAGCAGTATTTCTGTACCAGGTAGTGGGATAATTCTTGCAGAATAGGTTGACTATGCAGATTCACAAACTGTTCACGACAGACCTGGAAAGCAGGAGAAAACTGAAGTCTCAGTCTCCTTCCTGTCCCTTTTGGATGGGAAGGGAAATGGAGGAAGATTCCCAACTGAGATACTCCCCCCTCAGCAGAAATCACCCCAACTGTGGCCCAGCCTTGCTCAGCCTCATCAGAGCAATGGCGCCAAGGGGGACCTACAGCAGTCCTAGTCTGGGCTTCTGGACTCTCAAGGCACCTGCTACCTTGGAGTTGGCTTCAGAAAGAAACACACCAGCTAGCCTCTGAGGCCCTGCCCTGGTTACTGACGGCCCAGAGGGAGCCAAGAGGTGAGGAATGGGAAAAAGGAAGTTCACAGACTCTCCAAACTGGAGCGACCTCAGAACTTAGCTAGCCCCCTTGTCCTTTTCTATATGAATTCCCTTTGTGCCTCCCAAGGCAAGGCTGACTGGCAGCATCTCTGAGAGCAACACAGGAGCACCTAGGGGCTCTTGCAAGCTTCACCCTATGATCTTCACCTTCAGAACCTATGAGTATGGCAAGGAAGGTCACTCACCTCATTCATGATGTCCACAGTGGAGGCATGTGTCCAGAAGCAGTCATGCACAGAGACGAAGGTCAGTCCCTTCCTGGGAGGCAGAGAAAGGTTAGCGTGGGGGGCTGATGTTACAGAAGGAAACACAGCTGAGGGGTGGGCAGAGAACAAATGAACCCCCTGGGGACTCTGACTTCATACATGGCCCAGGAGAATAGCTGTCGGCTGCCAAAGTCCTGCTCTAATCTGAACTCTCAGCTCCTTCATCTACAACTGAAGCTGCTCCCTCTCTGCCAAGGCTCCCAGCTTGCTAAAGGAAGAATTAAGGGAATAAAACTCAAGAGTCCCATAAGCAAAATTCAGGGGGATAGGGGGCCTAGAAGATTTATGACCAGGGCAAATGATACAGAGGAAGACCCCACCCCCTCCCTGAACATACCCCCACACCCGTACCTACAGAGCCCTAACAGGAATGGAAGTGACTGGAGAAGGGTCAGGGAACAAAGCCTTTCTGCAGGCTGGTAGATGAGGCTGTTTCTTACAGGCTGTTGGTAGGACCACCTCTACCACACCTACGCCAGCTGCACACCTGGGCCAGGGGCTGGCTGCTTACCTGTGACAGTACAAGGCAGTCAGCATCATGTGGGTGGAGTCCAGCGAGTGGATGAAGTTGGGGGGGAAAGCATTCGTCTGTTTCAAGGTGTTTGGTTTCCTGAGAGGACAAGGGGAAGGGGATACCTGTCTCACTGAACTCCTGGGCCAGAGACCTCTTCTTCCTTATTCCCAACAATTCACAGTATGCAAAACCTCCAGCCCCAATCTGAAGCAGGACTGGATCCCCAGGCCACTGAGAAGGGATATCACTACTGAGCACTTTAAAGAAATCAGTGCCTGGGATGCAAGGGCTTCGGCCCTTGGCTAAAAGCTAGTTCCCCTGGCACCAGGCTGGTGAGGAAGCCAGAGGGGAGTGTTCTGAGGTGGGTATGTGGGACAGTTGGTGCTAGAGTCTGAAATCAGACAGGCACTTATTCCCCGTGACTTGGAGTCTGTATGAGAGGTCACTCACTGGTTGACATCAGAGCAACTCAAGAGGCACAGAGACTGCATACTCCCAGGAACCTGAGGAGAGAGTGAGGAAGTCACTGTGGAAATGTAAGCACAATCCCCACCCCCACCCCACCACGTTTTGGGAGGGAGAGGCAAGAGACAGCAGGGATATGCTCAGGGAAGGGGTCACTTACGATGATTTTCTGGGTCTTGTGATACGGCTGAATGATGGGAAGGCCCAGAGGGGTGACCCACTGTACAGTGGACCCTGACTTAGAGATGAGGTGAGCACTCTTTGTCAGCCAGTCCTACAGAGAGAACCAGGGTTGGGGGACAGAGGGGAAGTGTGAGGTGAAGGCTCTGAGAGGAGCGTTTCAAAGCAGAAAGGTACCTAGATTTGGAGTCCAAAGGCCTGGGTTTGAATCACAAGATCTCAGTGACCTTGGAAGCTGCTCCCTTCCTGAGCCTGGTTTTCTTATCTGAACTTCAAAGATCCAGGAGTACCTTCTGATATGGGTGCCTCCCTCACTGACAAAGATCACAAACCACCCTGGGCCCAATCGTCTGGGAATGAACCTCCCTATACAAAACTAGGCCTTCACAAGTAAGGGAACTGAGGCCCATGGAGGTGGAGTGACTTAACCAAGGATCTAGACTCAGGTCTTCCCATTGCACCATGATGCCTCCCATACTCACAGGCCTCAGAATTAGCACTCCCTATTTCATGGGGTTATATGAGTGATAACAAAGATAAAGGAGAAACACTTATAAACACAAAGAGGATGCCTCACCATGCCTGGGACCTCTGACTTAACTAATGAGCTAAGCCTTGGTCACCAATGCTGAGGCATTCCCTCTGGGAAGAAATGTTCCTCTCCTGCTATAAGTGGACCCAGCCCTATATGGGGTGGGGGAGGGGTGTAATGTTAAGGGAATCTGAAGATCTTCCCTGACCCTTAATGGGATTCACTTGGAGAACTTTGCTTAGGGGAGGCCTGTTTCTCAGGAAGGTCCACTTTTTGTTACTTTGTAATCAGGCAGTAGGTCATGAGAGCTGTGATGTTCTCTGACCCTGGAGAAGGCTATACACGCCTCTGAGTCGAGGTTTTGCTTTGGAGCTCAGACTCTGGGCAGCTATTGAGCCCTCTGGCTTTGAAGACCCAGATGTTGGTGCTGCTCTCTCTGGTAAGTAACTAGGTATGGATGTAATGGTCAGACAGCTAGAAGCCCAATCTGTTGGTCTGTTGAGCTGTGTTATTTTCTCTGTCCATATTTTTTGTCTGCTTGTAATTTCTGTTTGTATTCAGGGTGCTGACTTTTTCCCCTGAACTAAGTGATTGATATCTATGTTCGATTAAAGTGAGACTGTTAACCCCTTTTGAGTTGCTTTCCTTTAGAAAAGCAGATCAAAGAACCTGTGCTAGCAGCCATCCTGGGTATGCTAGGGTGCTTGCTGATACGGGGGGAGGAGAAGAAAGGGGGAGAACAGCTGCAAATCAATTCAATTTGAAGTCTTGTCTGTGGAGGTTACTAGGAAAAATGGGAGGTGGGGGGCACATCAGCATTCAAACTGCTGGATGAGGGTGATGGACTGAAGGCCCAGTTTAGGAAGCTGGTTTTGCCTCCAGAGTAAAATGGTGATCAGCCTGCACACTAGGGCAAGAGAGATAGTGCCCACTTTAAAACACGTTAAAGTTTACAGAGAGCTTGCCCCACAACAATCTGAGGCAGATGGTACAAAGATTCTCACTGTGCTTTTACAGATTGGGAAACCGAGCCCCAGAGAAATGAAAGATTTGCTCTTTCATGGTCATGTACCTAGTGGTGGAGAGAGCCCAGGCCTTCTGGTCGGTATATTAGAGTTCCCACCAAGACTAAGGCTGCCCCTGCCAGATACCACACAGACAGAACTCAGGCGGGCAGCTCAAGTCCTCTAACAGTTTGTGCCCATTTGTGAGGCACCCACAGAGCTTGGTGAAGGGGAGGGGAGGAAGTACCTGGATTTCCCTGGTTGCTGAGAACATCTCACCAAGGCTACTGAAGACCAGCCGGGAGAGGTACATGGAGGCTTCCCACACATAATCCTGGTAAGGGGAAAGAGAGTCAGTCAGCTGATGGATGTTGGAGTCTAAGGATGCCCGTGACTGGGCAGCTGGCAAGAGCTGGAAGACCTGGAAGACCTCTCATCCAAAGAACCAGGGTGAGAGCTCCATCTGTGCATGGGGGCATTTAATGTTTGTTGAATGACTAAATGAAGGAATGGAGAAGGAACTTAACGGTGAAGCCTCGATGACTGGAAAGGCTGAGATGGGTACAAAACATTCAGGCCTAAAGAAGCGGACCTGGAGAGGCCTGGGAAGCCTGGAAGACAGATGTAAACAGATCAGAAAAGCCCTCCATGGCCAAGCAGTCAGTGACCCTGCAGACTCTCCTGCCTCAGAGGTGAAGCAGGGTTCAGAGAAATACAAGGATGAGGGAGGGGACTCACTGGGTTGTGAAGAGAATGACCATGACTTGAGGGGTGGGGATCCACAATTACAAAGCACACTTTCCATCTGCTCTTCTTGTGAATCTTCAAAACAATCCCAGAAGGGAGGCTGAGCAGGGGTTACCCTATTTTACAGATGAAGAGATTGAAGGTCTGGGCCAAGCCCCTCTACCTCTCTGACCCAGTGAGTTCCAAGGGCCTTTCCAGCTTCAATGACAAGCAGCCCGCCCAAGGTCACAGAGGATGTCAGGTACTGAACAGGCCCCAGGACCTCCTGAGTCACTGCCAGGCAGGCCAGGGCTTGTGCTGCAGCACCAGCTGCAGCTAAACATGCTTGGGACCTCTCCCCAGAGGCTGGGGCCAGCCTGACCACAACAGAGTAACAGCAAAACAATGGGGATGTGGCTCAGGGAAAGGATACCAAAATCAGGAGTCAGGTCATGAGTTCAAGCACCAGTTCTGCCATTGAATGAGATCCTGAGCAAATCACTTAACGCCTCTAGGCCTCAGTTTATGCATTTAAAATGTGGGAGAAACTTTCATAGACAACCTCTCAGATGGGGGGGCCTCATTTCTCAAATATATGGAGAACTTTCTCAATATAAGAATATAAGTCAGGGGCGGCTAGGTGGCATAGTGAATAGAGCACTGGCCCTGGAGTGAGGAGGACCTGAGTTCAAATCTGAACTTAGACACTCAACACAAAAAACTAGCCGTGTGACCTTGGGCAAGTCACTTAACCCCAAATGTCCTTCAAAAAGGAAAAAAAAAATATGTCAGACCCCAATGGAAGAATGGTCAAAGGATAGGAACAGGCAGTTTTCTGACTAAGGAATTAAGACCATATATGGTTATATAAGAAAATGCTCTAAATCATTAACTGAAGAAATGCAAATTAAAACAACTTTGAGAGATCATCTCATACCTATCAGATTGGCTAAAATGACAGATGTCCTTCCACTGGGAAATGACTAAAAAAGCTGTGGTGCATGACTGTGACAGAATATGACCGTGATACAGGAAATGATGGGCTGGTTTAGATTCAGAATAACAAGGAAAGACTCAGGCCTACGAAGGAAGATACTCTCCACCCTCTCCACCTCCAGAGAAAGAACTGACAAAAAGAAAAATGCATAGTAAGGCCTTACATATATGTATGTGTGTACATATGTATATGTATGTATAATCCTGCTTAACTGTAATGTTGGAGGGCAGGGGGAATATAAAATGAAATAAAAAGTGCACAGCACAAAATCTAGAAGAGAGCACAGAAAAGCTGGGTTGCTTTGAAAACAATGTGTAGGATTTATTATCTAGGTTTTCATGAAATGGAAACTTATTGTTCTGTATTGAATCCTCTCGTGCTCTGCTATGTACGTGGAGCTGCTCTTTTTTTTGTTTTATATTTAAGTTTAAAATGAATAAAAAATTAAAAAATCAAATACATTAGGAAACACTGAAGGCAGGAAGACCAGCTAGGAAGGAGACTGTCCTAAGAGGCCAGCCTAGGCCCGAGAAGGAAAGGACGAATACAAAACAATACCAAGAATAAAGGGACCTGGTGAGTGGCCAGGAAGGGGAGAGGTGAGAGATGTGCCCAGACCCGTGTCAGGAGGCGCTGAAGGCAGCTCTCTGTCACTCTGCAGTTCCTTACTCCTAGCAATGGTGCATGCATGGAAACACGTGCACGTTGACCACGGTGGTCTCCACCGCCTCTCTGTTCACAAACGTGCCCTAGAAAAGCTCTGAGGAGATGCACCAAGGGTGGTGTCCTGGTTCACAGTAAGATCATGGGTGAGGGAGCCATGGCTGAGAAGCAACGACCTGAATACAGCGCCCCAAAGCCACTGAAAGGGAGGGAGCTGTCTGGGACAGGTGAGTGAAGATGGCTATCAGGGCATCCTGGAAGGCAAGGCCACGGGCCCCTTGCCCTACAAGGACCGACCTTGGGGAAATCATCCAGCTCCTTCAGGCGCTTCTCGATCTGCAGCCGGCCACCATAGTGCGTCACACCGTAGACCACCGTCATCACTGTCTGCTTTACCACCTTGCGTCCAATGAAGCCCTCCAGAACTTGGGCTATGGAATGCCCTTTGGTGGCATCTTTTCTGCGCTGCTCTTCCACCTGCACAGAGGAGAGGGGGCAAGGGCCTGGGATCAGGGCTCAGGCCTGGGACCTGTCCAACCTCCAAGAGGCAGGGCCGCCAAGAGTCTCAGCCTGAGGGAAAGCTAGGAGCCTGGAGGGAGGCAGGGCTCCTTACCAGCTGGGCCACACCGCTGTACACATCCTGGGGAACGTCACAGGGCATCAGGTTGACAGAGGTGGCTCCGACAACATCTCGGCCCAGAGCCGCATAATGCTGGAGCCCATTACAGGAACCATCCTGGAGAGAGAAGCCAGATTTGGGGAACAGTTCAGAGGATCTTAGCCAACTCTCAGGAGGCAAACCTACCAAGCAGGCCAGGACAAACAGGAAAGGGAGAAACGGACCAACAGCGGTGGCTAGGTGGCACAGTGAATACAGCACCAGCCCTGGAGTCAGGAGGACCTGAGTCCAAATCCGGCCTCAGACACGTAACACTAACCATGTGACCTTGGGCAAGTCACTTAACCCCAATTGCCCTGCCTTCCCCCCTCAAAAAAAAAAAGCAAAAAAAGGAAATGGACCAACAGAGGTTAGTCTGGCCCAGTCACATAGATGGGGAAGAACAGTAAGAGGTACCAGCTTTGAACCCCACAGAAAAGGAAGTTGGATACGAGGAGGTCCATGAAGACTCCATGGAAAGGAGGAAAGGAGCAGCTACCTACAAAGCTAAAGCTGAACACAGAAGAGGAAAGCTTGGGGTAGGATGGGGGAGGGGGAAGGTCCATTTGGTCTGCCTGTCCTAGAATAATAATATCACAGCCATTAGGAGGAGAGTGGAAGATTCTCCATCTCTGGGGGCAGAAAACCCAGTTGAGCCTGTGATCACATAATGGGATCAGGCAAATCTCTTGTAATGGATATAGAAGACCTGGCCCTTTGCCTGGAGGGGAGGATGAGCCAGGGCACAAGGGCTTCAGCTCTGGTCCAATCTCCTTCCATCAATTCAGCCTTTACTCAGGCCTGGTGAAGAGCCCCCTTCTGCTTGTTCAGCCAACACCTCAGCTGAGTCCCCTCTCACCTGGATGTCATGGATAAGTCCCCCTTCTTCCAGCCTCTCCCCTCTCCAACCTACACAGCTGCAAAACTGATATCTCTGAAGCCACTCCCCTGTTCAAGAAACTTCAGAAATTCCCAATTACTTGTGTGATAGAATACAAATTCCAGACATCAGAGATCTCTGAAAGCTGGCTCCAATGGATCTCTCTGCCAAGTCAGGTGGATTACTATTTCTTGCACACATGCCACTCCTCTGTGCCTCTGGCCCCCAGGCCTCGAATGCTCGCCTTGTTCACATGGGCCCACAGACTCTCCAGGTTCCTTCAAGGCTCAACTCCCAGGCTCCCCACTTGTTAGTATTCTTTCTCCCCACTGCCCTAAAAATTACTTTGCCTTGATGTGGATATAGTTTAAATTTACTTATCTATGTTATTTCTCCCTAGGAATGAGGATGAGGCCCATTTTGTTCCTGCCTTTATCCCTAGGGCCTGGCAAACAGATGCCCTTAGAAATGCTAGTTGAACAGAGTCCTAAGAGTCAGCTGAGGGGGAGGTGAGCACTGCCAGGTGCTCCAAACCATCTGCCCCTCTCCAGTGTCCTGCCTACTCTCACTGCTCCCAGAAAGTGGGTGCGCAAGGCTGTAAGACCTGTCTGTCACTGAACTCCACAGTCAACTAGGTGGCTAGTGGCTAGAATCCTGGACCTGAAGTCACAAAGACCTAAACTCAAATCCAGCTTCAATGTGATGAAGTGATCCTGGGCAAATTACCTAACCTGTCTGCCCTAGTTTCCTCAACCCTAAAATGAGCATTATAACAGCACCTACCTCCTGGGGTTGTTGTAGGATCAAATGAGATTATCGTAAAAAGAACTTAGCAAAGTGCCTGGCATACAGTAGGGGTTTAATAAATACTTGTTTCCTTCCTTTCCTACCTCAGAGGGGAAACTCTGCTGGTTTTCATAACTGCCCACAGAATTTTATAGGTGGAAGGAACCTTTTGAGATCTAGTCCTACTTATACCTGAACAGAAGTTCCTTCTACCTAGAACAGCTAACTGACCTCGAAGGGCCCACACAACTCAGATGCCAAGATTCTTTAAACACACACTCTCCACAAGTGATCAGCTGGCCTCCAGTGAGAGGACCACCCTTCTTCCTGAGGCATCCTGTTGTCTTATGGAACAGCTCCAATGTGTCCAATGTGCAGGGAATTCATAGCTTTCCCAGGAATTTCCCCATATTCTTCCTCCAGGCAGGACTCCACCATGGACAGAACCATTCATTCACCTCTACTTCCACTCACCTGATGGACAGGGAAATGGGAGATGTAAGCTTCAGGATCCGGTGACCGGACAGCACTGGCAATTTCCATGCAGCAGGCTAGGGCCTGCCAGGGCTCATCGACATCCATCCACCACTTCCTTCCCTGGGGAGAGGAAAAGCAGCTAATTAACTCAGCTGATGCTGGCCAAACTAGTCACCAGTTTATTAACTGGGCACACTGGCCAGTCTATGGTCCTTCAGTGGCAGGTGGCTTTCTGACCTTCCTTTCTGACTCACTGATTCTCTGAGGGAGGTAGACCCTGGACACTCCCCTTACCCAAGCCCAGCAGCCCTGTCTTTCTCACTACAATACCCTGTGGCCACTTTCACCTACAGTTAGTGGATTGTCTGCTGAGTCCAGGATGTCGTCCAAGATCTCATTGGCATAGGCCAAGCGGGCCTGCAGCGACTCTCTCTTCTTGAGTCCTGTCAGGTTGATGAGGTGAATCTTTAACCAATTTAGGCCATTGGGTCCCAAGGGTTTGCCTTCAGCAAACAGCAAGATGGCCCGGGTCAGGTCACTGCCTAGGTGGTTAAAGTGCGGTGGGCAAGGGTAAGTGCGGCCCCGGAAGTCCATGTTGTGAGGAAACCAGAAGATCTGGTCTCGCAGGTGGTGAGCAATGGACAGTTTGTACAGGGCATCCATGCGCAGGCTGTACATTTCCCGGGCTATCTTGTGGCACTGGACAATTTCTCGCCGCAACTTTGCCTTTTCTAAAGAGCTGGCATCTTTGGAGAGCTGGTGGGAAGGCGGTATGGGGGCCTCTGAGATGGGTGGGGGCACATCTAGCTTCTTGCTGCCCTTATCATTGAAGATGGAGATTATGAGGTCCAGCACTGGCTGGTTCACCTTCCAGGCACAGTTACCCAGCAGATTGAGAGCATCAAGTACTGAGTGTAACTGCCCCTGAGGGCAGCTCTCCAGCATCTCCTGGTGCTGGACAGTCCCCTCCAGGCAGCGCATCAGTTTGGTGGAGTGGAGGATATAGGCCCCAAAGAGAGGTGAGGTCCAAGGCTTTGGAGGGCACAGCATAGGCATGAGAGAGGAATCAAAGGTCAGCTTGGTGTAAGCAGCTTCAGCCACCAGCTGATTGAAGGTTGGGTGGGGTTTAATGAAACCAACCTGGAAAATCAAGAATCAAAGTAAGATCTTTAGAATCAAGGTCAACAGAGAAAAGAAAGGCTCCCATCCAAAATTCCAAAGCCCAGGCCTCCCACTCAACTCATTTATTTAATAAGAATGTAGAAAAGGACAAAATTAAAGCTAGAAGGGGCGTGACACATGGCCAGACCTACGGGTCACCTTTTCTTCTCCTGGGAAAAGTTTCTCACTGGAGCCCTGGTCAATATTCACCAGACAACCTGGGCCTTAAAAAAATAAAATAAAAAAGCCCTGTGGACCTAAGTATAGTATATAGTAGGTACTTAATAAATGCTTGGTGACATGACAGAGGTTGAGATAAGGCTGGAAGAGGCGATGGGAAGTGATGTAAAATAAGGTCAAAAAAGTATGGTGGTTAGCTCCCTTGGTAGTGAGTAAAAATTCAAACTCAGGGCTTCTGGTTACAGATTGAGTTCACTACAGTATGAAATCAATAGGATCTGGAAAGTGATTAGATTTGAGAGATGGAAGAGTCCAAGACCATCTTGCCACCATGAAGGTTACCAGGCCTTCTTTACCTGCTTTATGGAGAGAAAGGAGTAAACATGGTACAGCACAGGGATGACTTTCTTCTCTGCCTGGGGGGAGAACAGATCGCTGGGCATGTGGACGGACTGTACCAGCATCTCCACAAGTTGTGTTCCCAGGCGCACCAACACCACCTCTGGCCAGACCTTCTCTTCAGTGAAGAAATCAGAGCAGATGGTGGTTTCTGACTCCAAGGATTCCCAGTGCTCCCGAGGCAGGCAGGAGTCCAGCTACAAGGCCCACAGAGAATTATCAGGGAGAAAATTCCATCCAGCCCCTCCCCAACTTTGAGATTCAATTTCTTCTGTAAACTGGATACTAGACACATTTCTTAGATACCTTCTAGTTCAAGGGCTCTCTAAGGGTTTGTTTTAAGGGCCCTACCAGCTCACATCCTGTGTTCTAAGGGCCCCTCAGTTCTGATATTCTGGGCTCCCTAAAAGGGCCCTCCAAGCTTTGACATTCTATGTTCTAAGGTCCCTCCCAGTTCTGCCATCCTGTGTTCTAAGGGCCCTCCTAGCTCCCTGTACCCACCTTACCACACAGGACCCCAGAAAACCAATGTTGAACTTGTTAACTATATCCAGTATAAAGCTGAGTTTGAGATAAGGGCCCTTGTTCATGCCTCTCTGTTCTGAGCTCAAGTTGGAGGGGAGGGGCGGAGGGAGGGAGGAAGGTAAATCCTTTTTACCTGAGTGTCCTTGGCCAAAAGATGTAGGTAATTCATATACTTCCTCTTTAGTTCATCTAATACAAAGGGTTTCACCTTTTTCTGGATTAAATTCTTGTTGTAAACCTTCATCGCAAGATCCATGACTAGGTGGATTAAGGAATCTCCATGTGGAGGCAAGTTAAAGAGGGCCTGGACCAAAAAAAAAGGAAGGGGTGAGTCAGGCTTTGGGGGCAGGCACGGCCATGAGCAGGCCACCAGTGAGCCCAGAGTCAGAACTTTCTGGATTCCATTCCCACTGGGAGCAAATATTCCTGAAGAAATCTGAATAGCTAAGGTGCCTAGCTAAGGGCTATGGGAATCCAATGCACAGAAAGATATGCAAGCTAATAGTTCAGGAGACAAGCCAGCAGAGGGTGGCCACCTACTACACAGCTGCTGCTGCCAGGCCACTGGTGGGGACAAGGGCACAGGCTCCATAAAAACATTTATAGCAGCTATTTCCATGCTGGCAAAGAACTGACTACTAAGGGGATGCCCATCAAATAAGAGAAGCTGTACAAGTCATGATATAGGGAAGACTACTACTGTGATGTAAGAAACTTGGGAAGAGTCATATAAATTGATGTAAAGTCACTCACATGCATTTATTAAGCACCTACTACTACATGCCAGGCACTATGATAAACAGAAGGGATACAAAAAAGGCAAAAAAATAATCTCTGTTCTCAAGGAGCTCATAGTCCGATGGGTGAAGAGAGCATGCAAAGAATTATTTTTAAATGAGCTATAAATAGGATAAACCAGACATCATTTCAGAGGGAAGGCACTAGAACTAAAACATATACAAGATAAACTGGCAAGAATCAAGAGAGAGAGAGCACTAGAAATTAGGGGGGACAAGGAACGGCTTCCTTAGAAGATGGCATTTTAACTGGGACTCGAAAGAAGCCAGGGAAACCAGAAGTGGAGATGGGAAGGGAGGGCATTCCATACATAGGAGGGAGAGAAGGCAGATTTTGGTTAATTGAAAAAATATATATAACTGAGAAGCAAACAAACAAGGGCACAGCCTCCCCATGGATTAGTAGATAAAACCTATCAGTTCCAAGTGGAACAAGTCAAGAAAGTCAACAAACCCTAGTGGAAGTCCTTTTTTATTACTGAGGACATACCTTTAAATATTACTTCACTGTGATGACCCACCAGCCATGGGTCAAGATTCTGGAGCAAATCAATTTCAGTCATCAAATAATTATTGTGTTGTACACCTACTATGTTCAAAGCCTAGGTTTAGGTGCAAGCAATGCTGTGCCAAAGACCACGTTGCCTTTTCTGAATTCCCCAAAACATTCTTGCTTCTTTTCTCAGGTACCCAGAATCTGGTGTCAACTGGGACCTCGGAGATCCTCTAGCACCACCTTCTTACAAAGGAGGAAACTGAGGCCCAAAAGGGAAGGAACTTGCCCAAGGAAACCTGGGAAGTCGATGGCAAAGCAGAGACTAGAATTCAGATCTTTGCGCCACTTTAGTGGCTTTAGTCAGATCAATGTTTTTCATCTCTCCCTCTGCCAACACTGCTTCTTGCTTCTTCCTTAACTGAGTATCTTAAGGACCTTCCTTAAGCCAGTCTGGGCCCCTCTACTCCAAGCACTGCTTAGTTATCCTGGAGTTTTTCATTGGTGAAGAAAATTCTGTTTCCTGGTCTCATTTTTTGGTTTAAGAAACAAAAACATTCAAATAGGAGAGCAGCCCAGGACCTTCAGGATTGCTTTCGGAAGTGATCCCTAAGGACCCTTCCAATTCCCAGAGTCTGTGTTCTAAAAGGACACCCCCCACAAATCCTGTTACTTCATCTTCTCAGGGCCTTTCTACTTCTACCATTCTATATCCTTGGGCTCCTCCTTGCTGTTATCCTACATTGTCTAGCCTCTTCCAACCTCACATTCTACAATCTACTTTCAACGGGCTCCCCCTGGTTCTGACATTGTCTTCTCTGACACAAGACCCCTCCAGACATCTAGTTAAGTTTAACGATCATAGTCCACTAGCACCTGGACCTCAGGGGCTGCCCTCTTAGCCTTCTCTCATATGAAACCTCTATCTCTAAACCCTGGAGTAACCAACTCCCCCGCTTGAGAAGTTCCCAGTAGGGAGCACAAGACCCTGATTTCCTTCCTGCCCTTCCTTCATTGTCCTCTCTCTGGTGGGGTTGGTTGGGGAGCCAGAGCTGCCGGGAGGATGCTCTGCTGACAGTCCCTGGAGAAGCCTGCTACTGTCTACTGGGCTTCTCTTGGAGCTGGCCAGACTAACAGAGAACTCTCCTCAACCGACACCTCAGCGCAGACTCATCTCTGGTCTTATTTCTTTAAAAAAAAATTCAATTTCATTTTCAGTTCCAAATTCTCTCCCTTCTCCCACCTTCCATAATCACTGAGAAGCCAAGAAAAACAAAACCCACTACAAATATGTAGTCTTGCAAAATAAACTCCAGCATTAGCCATATCTGAAAAAAAAGAGAGAAGCAAACAGGTATCAGTTTGCTCTCTGGGCCCGTCAGTGCTCCACGTAGAAGTCAGCAACACGCTTCAGCAGGAGCCCTTTGAGACTGTGGGGGGTCATTGTGCTGATCACAGCTCCTAAGGCTCTCAAAGATGATTATCTTCATAATATTGCTCTTGTGCTGCAACGGTTCACAAGTCTTCTCAGGCTTTCTGAAGCCCTATCTCTTGGCTTTCTGGCTATATACACAATCAAGTTCTGACTTCAGCTTTAGGTGTTAGGTGATGCTGGGAGTGTTCTAGAGTTGGGCTTCAGAGACAACCTAGTTCAGCCCCTGTATTTGATTCCCATTTGAAAGGGTTACAGATGAGGAAACCCAGCACCAAGCAGGTCAAGCAGCCGGCCCATGGTCATACAACTAGGAGGGGGAGGGGCTGGAGACAGACCACCCACTATCCTCTTTTCTCCTCTGATATATTATAATAGTTCTTTCTGAAGGTTGGCATTTTTAGTTGAAAAAAGAGATGGGAATTAAAGAGTTTGGTAATTTAAAATGTTTTTAAACAACTGTGCAAGAACTCAATTATAATTGCTCTCCCCTCCATTTAAAATCTAATAAAAAAATCATAAATTCTTCAAAAAAGTGCCAACTCACAGGTAGGACCAAATAAAGTATCTGTATGCATGACTTTGTTGTAGGGAATTTACTGTAATCCCTCCCAACAAAGCAGTTACTAAAGGGTCATCAGGCCCTGAGTGTGCAGAGACTTCTATTTTCTCTGGTTTACAATCTCTAGATACCAGACTTTCCTCGCAGGGTGTTTTTCTCCTTCCTGCCTTCTTTCCCCATAACTCCTTGCTGAACTATCTAATGTGTAATGTGTCCATGGGGAAGCTTTAAATGGCCTTTCTTAGCCCATCAGCACCTTAATGATTTTTGGTTCCCAGAGTCTGATGGGGGAATACAGACAGTACTCTCCAAGATGCTTTCTCCCCAATCCTCTGGAGCTTGGGGGTTGAAAGGAAAGAATGTGGGGTAGTGCCCTGGCTAGCTCAGCACAAGAAAAGACCAACTTTGGGCCTTTACAAATACGAGCAAAGCTTTCTTTTGCAGCACATATTTACTTATCTGTGTAAATGTAGTCATCACCCTCCTTCCCCTTTCTAAGAAGGTAAGCTCCTAGAGGGCAGGAACTATTTTGTTTCTGTCTCTGTTTCCCCACACATAGCCCACAGTCTAACATATGGTAGGCACTGAACAAATGCTGGCTGAATTGAATAACCTTTCCCCTTTAATTTCTTTAAGAAACTTTTGTTCTTAAAAAACTATGAAGAATGAATGCAGATCAAAGTATACTATTTTTACTTTTTTTTCCTTTCTCATATTTTTTCCCTTTTATTCTGATTCTTCTTTCACAACATGACTGACATGGAAATATGTTTAATATGACTGTACATGTAGAATCTCTATCAGATTGCTTGCCATCTTGGGGAGGGGAAAGGGGAGGGAGAAAAATTTTTTTTTTTTAAAGCAATCGGGGTTAAGTAACTTGCTCAAGGTTACACGGCCAGTTATTTTTAGGTGTGGTGCTGAGTGTCTGAGCCCGGGATTCGATCTCCAGATCATCCCAACACTGGAGCCAGTACTCTTACTCGCTGAGCCACCTGGCCACCCCTAAGCAATTGGGGTTAAGTAACTTGCTCAAGGTTACACGGCCAGGTGTTTCTGGGTGGGTGCTAAGTGTCTGAGCCCGGGATTCGATCTCCAGGTCTTCTCAACACTGGAGCCGGTGCTCTTACTTGCTGTGCTACCTGGCCGCCCCGGGAGAAAAAATTTTAACTAAAAATCTTATAAAAGTAAATGTTATAAATGATCTTCACATGTAATTGGAAAAAAATAAAATACTATTAAGTAGGGGGGAAAGAAAGTTTTGCTCTTAAATCCTTTTTGATCTCTTTGTCACTCCTTTATTTCTCTCTAAAATAAAGGAAAGAAGGGTTCTCCTTCCTCTTCTGGACCAGCAGTGCTGCGCCCCCATAGGGGCTGCAGTTATTGAAGACAACAGAATGTGGGGGCTACAAGACATCCAGAAAACTGTGGGGAGTGATTGGAGTCTCAGCCTGGGGCTGGCTGGTTCAGATATGTCTGGGGTTTAGTAGCACAACATGGTAAGGAAAATCTTTCTAGGCCAGGCATGATGGTCACCTATTCCCTTTCCCTGCCCCCACCACAAACAAATTTAGGAAGGTGATACTTCTGCACACACACACACACACACACACACACACACACACCCCATATGTTCCTATCACCAAACGCTTCATGCCTGCCCAACCCAAGTTTCTGGCTTAGTGTCTACCCTCAGTTCAAAGCAGAAGAGCCTTGACCTTGACTGTTCCCTGGTAGTCTAGTCTGGGAAGGGGACCTCAGGGATTCCCCTCAACACAAGCCATTCCACAGACATCAGCAGCTAAGCTCCCAGCACCTCTCTCTCTCACTGGAGCACAAAGGGGTCACCTTGCTTACCTGCAACATGAGGTCCACATAATCTGAGTCCTTCAGTAGGCACAGGTAGGGGTAAAGGTTGACCTGGTGTTGTAGTTTACTCATGTGGACTTTGGTCTCCCTGAACGTCTTCATCAAGGCCTCCTGCCACTGGGATTTAAGATCCTTGAGAAGCTTCCTCTGCAAAGAGAGAAACTGGCCCATCATATAATTTCATACTGCTTCAGGGTCTGCTGAGCAAGCCACTATGCTAGCTGGGAACACAAGGCCTGTCCTTGAGAGGTTTCCAATTTTACTAAATGGAGGAGAAAAAAACAGACTAGTTTAGAATAGTGATAACATCTCTCTGACCTGCAGTCTCTTCTTCAATGTCTGATTAGAGGAATTCTACACCCTCTGCTGCTCTGACATTCTCTGACTCAGTTTCCTGATGCTAGTCCATCCAGGTAAGTGATCCAGTCAGACCAAAGGAAGGGGTGATCCAGGAAGACCAGAACAATAAAAGAAGGTTCCATCAAAGAAATGGGACTCAAGCAGGACCTTGAAAAAGTCAGACTTAGTCTACGTGGGGGCAGGGAGCTAATCCAAGGAGGTGGTATTTCAATCAGCAGGAACAGGAGGAATAAAGGCAAGAATTCATCTAGCAAGTACTTATCGAACAGTCATAACGTACAAGGCTTTGTACTGGGCATATAATGGCATGCCCAAGGTAGGTGCAATGCCTATAATAAACTAGTCTGGGCTGAATGTGGAGGGTGACATGGTATTTGATAAGGCAGGAAAGGTAGACTTGAGACAGACTGCTAAGTGCCTGGAATGCCAGGTTGAGGAGTCTGGACTTTCTCCTACAGGGAACTGGAAGAGAAGGAAGGTTCTTGGCAGGGATGAGTGAGAAGGGATAGCCTGATGGCAAAGTAATGCTGTTACAATGATGGGCCTATCAGTCAGTGAAGGGCAGATCAACAGCAAGAAAGAAAACCACCAAAAGGAAACTCAAGGGGTAGTTGCTTGGAGAAGATGGGTAATGATAACAAAAACTGAGACAGCAGATTTACTCGATAGAGCCACTGCTTCACTCTTTTTCCTCTATTAACAAGAACCATATGTAGACTCTGAAGGATAAAACAAAAAGGGTTAACATGGAGTTAAGAAAATATACACCAGACCTTGACAAAACTCACACCACTATTTCCTAGAGTAAAAGAACTTGGCTTCAGTTTCCTCACCTGTAAAATCACTAGGCTATCCTAACTGATCACTAAGGGTCTCTCAATGTAAGTCTAAGGATTCTTACAAAATTGTAAGAAACAGCTGTCCAAATCCTTGAGGAAATAAGATGGAAAAAAGCTAGGCAGGATAGGGGGGTGGAGGCAAGACGGTGGAGTAAAAGTAGGAACTTGCTTGAGCTCCTGCTCCAACCACCTCCAATACCTGTAAAAAATTACTCTAAAAAATGTTAGAGCTACAGAACCCACAAAATGACAACAAATGAAACAAATCTCCCACTGATGGCAGCCTGGCAGGCCGACAGGGACCCATGACACAGACCCCAGAGCAGGCCTCAGGGGACTAAATCACTGGCATTTGTGGCAGTTTTCAGACTTCTCAACCCATAAACACCAAAGAGAAAGTAAAAGGTTGGTGAAGGTTGGGGAACTCTGCTGGACCTGGGTGAGAGAAGAGCGTGGTCCGGCCCCTGCCCCTGGGCCAGTGGAGTGGCTGCTTCCAGAGCTCTAGGCCCACAGACAGCAGGGGGACCACAGGACTAACCAGAGGGCATATGCAAGCATCTTTTTGCTGGCGCTGAGGAAGGATTCTCTTGCTTTTCCCTGCTTGGATCTGTGTTGCAGTCTTGGCTGGTGGTCCTGGGGTGAGGAGCGCTGGCGTGGCAGAGCTTGTGGTGGCTGTGTCCTCCTCACAGTTCTGAGGCAGGTGCTTAGAAGAAGCTCTAACAACAGCTGCACAAAACCCCAGAAATTTGGGACACAGCTCTCTCCACTCTGGAAGCAGAGTTCTACCATGGCAAAGAGCTCAAAAGTCAAGTAATTGGCTGGTGACAAAAGACTATCAAAACATAGAACCAGAAGAAGACAACGAAGTCAAAACTCCTGCATCAAAAGCCTGTAAGAAAAATATGAATTGGTTGCAGGCCATGGAGGAGCTCAAGAAGGATTTTGAAAATCAAGTAAGAGACATAAAGGAGAACCCCCAAAATATTGAAGAAAACAAACCTTAAAAAAACAGACTAACTCAAATGGCAAAAGAGGTCCAAAAAGTCAATGAGGAGAAGAATGCCTTAAAAAGCAGAATTGGCCAGATGAAAAAGGAAGCTCACTGAAGAAAATAATTCCTTCAAAATTAGACTGGAGCAAATGGAAGCTAATGACTTTATGAGAAATCAAGATATTATAAAACAGATTCAAAAGAATGAAAAAATAAAGGGCAATGTGAAATACCTCACTGGAAAAACCACTGACCTGGAAAACAGATCCAGGAGAGATAATTTAAAAATTATTGGACTACCTGAAAGCCATGATCCAAAAAAAGAGCCTAGACATCATCTTTCAAGGAATTCTCAAGGAAAACTGCCCTGATATTCTAGAACCAGAGGGCAAAAGAAAAATCGAAAGAATTCACCAATCGTTTCTTGAAAAAGATCCCCAAAAGAAAACTCCTAGGAATGTTATAGCCAAATTCCAGAGTTCCCAGGTCAAGGAGAAAATATTACAAGCAGTCAGAAAGAAAAAATTTGAGTATTGTGGAAACACAATTAGGATAACACAAGATCTAGCAGCTTCTACATTAAGGGATGGAAGGGCTCGAAATATGATATTCAGGAGGCCAAAAGAGCTAGGATTAAAACCAAGAATCACGGGGCCGCCAGGTAGCACAGTGAGTAAGAGCACTGGCTCCAGTGTTGGGATGACATGTGAATCGATTCTGGGCTTAGACACTTATTACCCACCCAGAAACACCTAGCTGTGTAACCTTGAGCAAGTTACTTAACCCTAATTGCTTAGGGGCAGCCAGGTGGCTCAGTGAGTAAGAGCACCGGCTCCAGTGTCAGGATGACCTGGGGATCAAATCCAGGCTCAGACATTCAGCACCACACCCAGAAATAACTGGCTGTGTAACCTTGAGCAAGTTACTTAACCCCAATTGCTTAAAAAAAAAACAAGAATCACCTACCCAGCAAAACGGAGTATAATACTTCAGGGGAAAATATAGACATTCAATGAAATAGAGGTCTTTCAAGCATTCTTGATGAAAAGACCAGAGCTGAACAGAAAATTTGATTTTCAGATACTAGCAAGAGAAGCATGAGAAGGTAAACAGGAAAAAGAAATCATAAGGAACTTATTAAAGATGAACTCTTTAGATTCCTACATGGAAAAATGATAATTGTAACTCATGAGACTTTTCTCAGTATGAGGATAATTGAAGGGAACATATATGTATATATTACATATATGTATAGGAGGATGTGTGTATGTGTGTGTGTGTGTGTGTGTGTGTGTGTGTGTGTGTGTACATGAGACAATTGAACTGTGGAAATAATATAAGAGAAGGGGCAGAGCTGTCCAATGTAAAGAACGCTGGATATGGAATTGAAGGTCTGGCCTTTAAGCCCAGCTTTTCCCAACTGCCTATGTGACCCTGAGCAAATAATTTTACTTCTCTGAGCCCCACTTACCTCAAGAGGAAATTATACCAAAAGACCTTTAAGTTTCCTTCCAGCTATATATCTATGCTCCTGTATGGCTGTTAAGAGACCCTCAATGGTTTTTAATAAGTTCTAAAGAAGAGAGGGTAGGGTTGGTGACAGAGAAATAAATGTTAACTCAATTCTCAAAAAAGGGAAAGAGGGTAGAGCCTCAAAAAGATCTGTAAGCCTAACTTCATTCCTTGGCAAAGTTGTGTGTGTGTGTGTGTTACACAAGCTTAATTTCTTAGCAAAGTTTGTGAATTACTGTGAAAGTAGTTTAGGAGTGGGGACCACTAAAAACCAATATAGCTCTTTTAAGAAGAGGTCATGACAGATTAAACTAATTTGCTTTTGTAGAAAGGTTTCTAGACCCTTGATCGGGAAATTCTCTCTAATCCACCTTTATTTCAGCAAAGCAATTGGCAAAAATCTTTCATGTTACCCACAGGGACCAGATGAAGAGACTACAGTTAGGATTCTGGAGCTAGTTTAATGATCAGAGTCAAAGAGTAATCACTAATTTATGAAATTTAGCCTGGAAGAAGCCTCTACTGCAGTGCCAGAGGGATCTGGCCTTGGCTCTATGTTGTTCAGCATTTTGCCTTGGATGAAATCTCCCATGGTTAACTTCCCAAATTTGAAGACAACACAAGAGGAGGGACAGTTAATACGCTGGATGACTGAGTCAGGATGCAAAAAGCCCTCAAAAGGCTACAACAGTGGGACAAATCTAATAAAACAGAACTGCAGAGAAAACAATTTAAAGCTAGAAATTTAAATTAAAAAGAAATCTAAGAAAGGTATGAGAGGGAAGGTGTGTTTAGACAGAGCTCACACGAAACGATCTGGGACTTTTAATGGGCAGCTGGGTAGCACAGTGGATAGAAAGCTGGGCCCATCTTCCTAAGTTCAGATCTGACCATAGATTTGACCAACACTTACTAGTTGTGTGACACTGGGCAGGTCATTTAACCCTATCTGCCTCAGTTCCTCATCTGTAAAATGACCTGGAGGGGGAGGATTCTGAGAATATGATGGAGTAGGTCAGAGAATTCCAGGCTCTTCCGATTTCCTCCACTAACAAGAAGGAACATCACCACAAACTGAATACAGAGCAGCAGAAATAAATAAAAGTCAGGGTAAAATAGTTGTTCTCCTAAGACAACTTGAGAGGACCTCAGCAAAGATTTGACCTTGAGGGGCATAGGTCTGGCCTGAGCAAAGGGCAAATGCCTCCAGGGCAACTTCACTGAATCAACAAACAACAAGCTCTGGGGACAGCTGGGTCAGGGAGGGAGCCTCTGCCTTAGGAACTCTCACTTCACAGACAGTGAAGGGGGTCAGACAGCTGACTGGAGGAGTCCTGAAGGACCCTCTGCTGTTAAGGGACACCAGGCTCAGGTGTGCTGACTAGACAGGTCTGCTTGGTAGGGATCTTGCTGGCTGTGGGCACTTGCAGGAGTGGAGTCCCCAGTTTCAGCAACAGGGCAGAAAGAAGAGCTGAAGTTGGTAACCCGCAGGAGGGACTGCAAGAAACTGCATTTTTGGCTTGGGTCCCTAGCTATGGCTTAGGGGTAGAGAGAAGTGGCCAAGATTGGGCTCCAGAGAGAACTCAGAAAGTAATGATAAGAGGGACCTGAGGCCTGGGGCACCATTCCCCACATCCTGAGACTAGATTAAATTACAATAATAAGCTGCTAAAAATAAAATAAAACACAACAAGATAAAGATAAAAAGCAGTAAGTAAAGGAGAAAGAACCCAACCATAGACAGCTACTATGGATATAAACAAAAACTGAGTTCATAATTCAGATAGTGAAGTTAAAAAAAAACACTCTTAATTCAAAGAGGAAAGTCAAATGGTCACAAGCCCAAAAAGAGTTCTTGGAGGAACTGAAAAAGGACTTTAAAAGTCAAATGGAAAATAAGGAAAAAAAAATATAAGCAGTCCAAGAAAATTATGAGACGAAAGTCATCCAGTTAGAAAAAGAGATACAAAAACTTAAGGAAGAAAATGACTTCTTGAAAACTAGAATGAGACAAAGGGAAGTTAATAACATTCTAAGACACCAAGAAATAACAAAAATAAAGGAAGGAAAAAATAGAAGAGAATATGAAACAATCTTATTAGAAAAACAACGGATCTGGAGAACAGATTGAGGAGAGACAATATAAGAATTGTTGGACTACCTGAAAGTTATGACCAAGAAAAGAACCTTGATACAATATTACAAGAAATTATTAAGGAAAATTGCCCTTAAGTTTTAGAATGTGAGGGTAAAGCACAAATAGAAAAATTCCACTGCTCATCACCTGACAGATCCCAGGAATTACAGGAATATCATAGCCAAGTTTCAAAGCTACCAGGTTAAAGAGAAAGAAAAAAAAACATTTCTATACTGCAGAGATACAATTAAGATTACACAAGACCTGGCAGGTTCTACATTAAAAGATCATGGGTCTTAGAATATAATGTTCTGAAGAGCAGAAGAGCTGGGGTTGCAAGCAAAAATAACTTACCCTGCAAAGTTGAGTATAATCCTGATAAAAAAAAAGGGGGAGGTATTCAATGAAGTGAAAAACTCCCAGGTATTTGTGATTAAAAGACCAGAACTTAATGGAAAATTTGATATATAAGATTCAGGAGAAACATAAGGTAAACATTTAAGTCCAATTATAAGGGACTCAATAAGGTCAAACTGTTTACTTCTTATATGTGAAAATATTGTCAGTACTCTTAGGACTGTCATCATTACTTGAGCAGTCTGAAAGCAAAGACTGGGCTGAACTGAGTATGATGAGCTGTTTCTAAAAAAACAAAACTGGGTGTAGAGAGAGGTAAAAAGGAGCAATTATCTCAAACAAATGAGGCGCAAGTATGGTATAGAAGATGCAAGCGGGGGCAAAGGGCAGGTAATGCTGGAACCTTACTCTTACCAGAACTGTGGGAACTACATATATATCTAGAAGGGTGTAAATGTCATTTAAACTTATAAAGAAATAAGAAAGTGAGTGGATAGGAGAAGGAAGGGACTTTCAGAAGGTTGGGTAGATTAAGGAATAGGAGGGTAAGATACTGGTTAGAAATGAGGACAGAAAGAAGATAGGGTAAACAGACCAAGAAAAAATAGGATGGAGAGAAATACAGCTAGTAATTACAACTTTGAATGTGAATGGGATGAATTTACCCATAAAACAGAAATGGATAGCAGAATGGATTAAAAATCAGAATCTGACAATATGTTGTTTATAAGAAACACAATTAAAGATACACACACAGTTAAAACCAATATGCTTCAGCTGAGGTAAAAAAAAAAAGCAGGGGTAGCAATTATGATTTTAAAGTTAAAGCTAAAATAAATTTAATTAAAAGAGATAAATAGGGAAACTACACTACATACTACACTATGTGTCACCAATATTATTCAGAAACACTAGCAAGAGAATTACAGAAGAAAAAGAAACTGAAGGAATCCAAATGGGAAATGAGGTAATAAGCTATCTCTTTTGGCAGATAATATGATGATATATTTGGAAATTCCTAAAAATTCGATTAAAAAATTAGTTGAAACAAAAATTGAGCAAAGTAGCAGGATGTAAAATAAACCCACATATATCACAAGCATTTTCATATATTGCCAAAAAAAACCCTGTAAGAGGAGATAGCAAGAGAGACCCCATTTAAATTAACAGTAGACAGTACCAAATACCTGAGAGCATACCTCCCAGAACAGACCCAGGAACTACATGAACATGATTATAAAACACTCTATATACAAATAAAGTCAGATTTAAATAACTGGAGAAATCATTCATGGGTAGGAAAAGTCAATACAATAAAAATGACAATTTTATCTGATGTATTCAATATCATACCAATTTACTAAAAAAATTATTTTACAGTGTTAGAAAAAATAAAAACAAAATTAATTTGCAAGAACAAAAGGTCAAGAATTATAAAGAAACTAAGGGGAAAAAATGTAATGGAAGGATATTCAGCAGTACCAGACCTCAAACCATATTAAAAGGCAGTAAATATCAAAACTATTTGGTACTGGCTAAGAAACAGAAAGGTAAATCAATAAAACAGAGTAGACATACAATACACAGTAGTAAAGGATTATAGTAACTTTGTATTTGACAAATGTAAGACTTAAGTTTTTGGGATAAGAATTCATTATTTGCTAAAAATTATTGGGAAAGCTAGAAAAGTCTGGCAGAAATTGGGCATAGACTAATATCTTAAACCATGTACCAAGATAAGATCAAAATATATACATAACCTAAATATAAAGGGAGATACCATAAGAAAGTTAGATGAAGACAGAACACATTACTTATCAGACTCATGAATAGGAGAACAATTTATGAATAAACAAGAGATAGAGACCACTATAAGGCTGATTATATTAAATTTAAGTTTTTGTACAAATAAAATCAATGTAGTCAAGATTATAAGGAAAGCAGAAAATTGGGGGAAATTTTTCATAGACAAGTCTCTTAGATAAAAGCCTCATTTCTCAAGTACATAAAGAACTTTGCAAAATTTACAAGCAACTGATAAATGGCCAAAGGATATGGACAGGCAGTTTTTTGATGAGGAAACCAAAACTATAGTCATATAAAAAATGCTCTAAATAATTACTGATTAGAAAAATGAAAATTAAAACAACTTGGAGAGATCATGTTATATTGGCTAAAATGATAGATGCCCTTCAACTGGGGAATGGTTAAACAAGCTGTGGTATATGATTGTGATGGAATACTACTGTATTATAAGAAATGATGAGCTGACTGACTTGCATGAAAAAATGAAAAGTGAAATGAGCAGTACCAAGTGAACAATGTACATAGTAACAGAAATATTGTCTTAAGAACAACTCTAAGTGACTAATTCATCTTGAGTACCATAAATACTCAAACCGACTACAAAGGACCCATGAAGGAAGATGCCATCCATCTCCAGAGAAAAAACTAATAGATGTATAGTATGGTTTTCCATATATGTATGTATATGTGCAGGTATAAATACACACACACACACACATATTCATGTTTAAATTATAGACTTCTCTAGGGTGGAGTGGAGAGGGAGGAAGAAAAAAAATAAAAAGTGCACAGCAGAGAACAAAAGAAAAGTTAGAAGGAAGCACAGAAAAGCTGGGTAGCTTTGAAAACCATGTGCTGTATTACATAATTTTTCCAAAACAACCAAAAAAACGCCAAAACAAAACAACCAAAAAAAATTAAATGAGCTGGAGAAGGAAATAGCAAACTACTGCAGTATCTTTGCCAAGAAAACCCCAAAAGAGATGCAAAGAGTAGGACACAGCTGAAAATGACTGAACAACAAGAGCCACATGCACAACGGGTCACCAATGGAACGTGGCAGCTCCCCCTGCCAAGGAAGGCAAGATTTAATTGCATGAACAGAGGTTTAGCATCTAGAATTAGGTGATAAGTCCCAATACACTGGTCAACTGTACTCAGTTCTGGGTAGTTGATTTTAGAAAGAAGTCTGATAAATGGAAACACTTTCAAAGAAAGGTAAGCAGCACAGAAACTATGCCATGACAACTGGCTGAAGAAACTAAAGTTGTGTATCTAGATAAAGGCAAGACTTGAAGAAAGACAACATAGCTACCTTAAATATTTTAAGGAGGGGCGGCTAGGTGGCGCAGTGAATAGAGCGCCAGCCCTGGAGTCAGGAGGAACTGGGTTTGGATCCAGACTCAGACACTTCACACACACACACACACACACAACGGGTGACCTTGGGCAAGTCACTTAACCCCAACTGCCCTCCAAAAAGCAAAAATAAAAATAAGTATTTTAAGGCTCATTACGGCAAATTCTGCTGCTTAGCTACAAAGGGAAGAACTATGAGCAAAGGGTAGAAGGTGCAGAGAAACAGATTTCAATTCAATGTAAGAAAAAACTTGCTAACATTGAAAACTCTCCCAAAGAGAACGGGCTGCTCTGGAAGGCAGCAGGCTCCCCATTCCAGGAATCTTCAGCCCTCTGTTTGTTAGGTATGCATTCGAGGGGATTCCTGCTAGAGTAATGGATTAGACTCTGAGATCTTGGCAACCAACTGGGAGGCTACTGCAGTAATCTAGGCATGAGGTGATAAGGATTAAAGCAGAGATGGCAGAAATGGAAAAAAGATGCCCAGCTGAACTGGGAGGGTAAGAGGGCAGTGATGTTAGCCCTGAGCTGTGCTTTTGAAGAGCCCCGAGGAGGAGAAGAGTTTCCATCCAGTTCACAATGACCCTGCCTTCGCTTCTCTTTCTCCACACTATAGCCAGGCCTCTCCTCCCCCTGGATAAGCTGTGAATGGCAGCTCTACTGTGATGCGCATCCTGTGAATGGGATGATATCTTGAAAGGTTTTCCTGACATCTTCTAGGTCCCTTCTTTCTCCTTCCTCTGGAGTCAGAGATGCCTGTACTTTTCTCTCTTGCCTCTGGCCACCAACTCTTTCATCTACGTATCACTAGCCAAGCACGTGTCTCCAATACAACCAGGCCATTCCTCTTAACCAACCTGGTGGGAGTTCAAGAAACCAGACCCACCCTGGGAGGGAGAAGAACAGAGCAGCCAACTGACAGGTGTGTGTGAGGCTCCCAGAAGAGCAGAAGGCTTGCCTGGAGCTCGACAGTGACTGCAACTCCTAGATCACATGTAGGCTACAGGGCGAGGGCAGGGGGTGACACGACAGATGGCTGAGATCCGAGATGGCAGAAGAATAGAGCACTCACGGCATGATGACTCTGGTTTGTTAGTGGTTTCTTTTCCACTGAGTCAATTGTGATCGTCATTGCTGACTCCAACTTTAGCTGCTGCTGGAAGCGTTCCTGTAGCTCGAGGAGAGACAGTGGCAGCTTCGGGTAAGACACGGACTTTTCCTACAAACCCAAAACAGTAACACCAATTATACACCACAGAAGTTAACTCTTGACTACTCTCACCAATGGGGGAGAGGGACAGATGAGATGAGAAGGCAATCAATCTAAGCCAGATAGGGCTTTACATGGCATAGAAACAAAGGGTCACCCTGCAGCAATCCAAGAGTCTCTCCCACAGGAAGGAGTCCACCCATAACAACACACACAGAGAAGCAGAACTGTCTTTCCTAACAGTGCCCTGGAAAGCTTCAGGATGGCCCTCAGGCCCTCATAAGATTTCTCTTATGACAACCTTTTACAGCTTTGTCATCCTTTATCCTAACCCTTTCTGAGTTTCTGTGGTGTTGATCAACATGACCCTGAAATAACCACCAAACAGCTTTTACTCTTTATTCACAAGCTCTGACAGTCTAAAAGGACCATAGAGATAATTTAGTCCAACCTCTTAGTTTTAAAGGGGAGGAAACACTCAGAAAGAGGAAGGAACTTGCACACAATGACAGTGTTAGTAACTGGAAGAAGCAGAACTCGAGACCAGGTCTTCAACTCCACACCTAGGGCCAGAGCCCTTCAGCTTCCCCAAAAGGAACAGCCTCAAGACAAGCCCCATTCAAAACATGGCTTTGCTGCAGAATGGGCTAAGTGCCCTCACAGTCCTGAGTGAAGTGACTCAAAAGGACGCCTAAGGTCACCTTGGAATAGAAGTCTCTGAGCAGAGGAGATATGGTGATCTTGTGGGAGGATGCTGGGGGCGGTGAGAATCCAGGCTCCACCTTCTGGATGGCTCTCAGCACCATCAACCTCTCCTGCCTGTGGAATGCCACCTTGTGGAAAAGGTTCTCCAGGAGCAGCCCGTCTGTCGCCATCTGATCCAGACAGCTGTGTGGAAAGGCAGACCAACATAAGCCTGAGCCAGTGGTTCCCTCCTTTATAAATTTAACGTCTCCTTAGGACAATTTAATTCAACAAACAGTAATGAAACTCCTACTATGTGCCAGAGGCACTATGCTTCACACTGCTAATAAGAAGTGAAAAACAGATGTCCTTATGTCCCATAAGGAACTCACAGCATAAAGATTCCTAGACAGAGAAGAACAGGCTAAGTAGTGAAGCCAAGCCATTCAAGTACTTTAAGAATATCTGAGGAGGAAGAACACTATTTGCTAGGGAGACAGATGCAAGAGGAGAATTTGAAACCAAAAATTTATTTTTTTTTAAAGGAAAAGAAAAAAAAGACCTTCCAGTGTGGCCTGGTGGACAGAGAACTAAACTATAAATTAGGAACACTTAGGCTCAACTCCCTCCAGTGACAATTAGCTAAATGATCCTCAACAAGGTATTTAACCATTCTAGGTCTCCGTGTCCTCCCCTGTAAAATGAACTACCTACCTCACAAGAATATCATAAGGCTCCAACAGCACTTTGCCAAAATGTCAAGTGCTGGGACAGGGGATGGGGGAAGAACTATTGCTTCCCAGAGGGCGGGGTCAGGACAGGATGGGGAAGGAATCTGGCAAAGGCTTCCACGAGCAGAGAGAATGAGGGCAAACAGGTGAGAGAGGACCCAAGTTGCCTAGCAGACTTCCTACACCTGCTCTACCTTGGATGTGCTCCTGACCCTTGTGTCTGGCACTCACCAAAGTGGCCACCAGTGGGCAGGTGCCACCCCCCCGCTTCTCCAAGTGGGGCTTCTGGGAACCACTGTCCCTCCTGTCAGCTCTTCTTGCTACCTCCACAACCAGGGCAATCCCCAACAGTTCTCAGCAAAGCCCTTTCCCTTCCCTCTGTACCCTGGGGTCTCAGGTCCCCCCAGAACAGGACCAGAGGACACTGTAGCTGCAAAGAGAGCTGGAACATCCTTGCCCATGTGGCAAGTCTGTCCCCTGACATCAGTCTTTGTGGAGAATCTTAAAAGGGCCCTTCAAGGAGGGACAGGGTACCTACCAGAGAGTAAATGATCAGGGAATATAGACTCAGATGATCTCCAAGACTTGTATACTACAGACCTGAGCCTGGGCAGGACTAAAGAAATGCTCAGAGGGGGTAGGGGGCCAACCAAACCACCACCCAGGCCCAACATGTGTGCTCAATGAGTAAGCTGCTAGTAAGTTCAGATCAGAATTAAGACCAGGACCTGGAGAGAGCAGCCAGTTAAAGTCTGGGATAGGAGCTGTGGAAAGCTGGGACCCCTGGAGGACTGGGAAGCAGTACTTCAGTCTCATTCCAAGGTCCTTCTGTGGAGAACCACTGGCTTTGGAATCAGAGGACCTGAACTCAAATCTTGGCTTTTCTATTTGTGTGAAGTCACTTTACTTTGCTGATTCTCATTTTTCTCCCCTCTAAAGAGAAGGGATTGGCCTAGGTGACAGGCTCCAGATCTCTGCACAGAGGGAGGGCACAACAGGATGGCACAGGAGTACCATCTACACACAGTACTGATTCCCAGGAAGATAAAAGATATGCTTGACCAGAGAGGGAACCCAGGGGCAGCTTTACCTCTTGATGATTTCAAAGTCTGCATTTATCCGACCCATACACTCCAGAACCGAAGCATAGGAAACCAGGTCAGGAGTCAGCCCTGACTTGTTCATCATGGAAAACAAGGTGCTTATTTGATACAAGGAGCCCTGAGAGAAGGGGAAAATAGACAAAAGATCTGAGCTCTTGGTCACAGGAAACTTACCCAAGCCCTCAGTGGAACCATCCCTTTCCACCAATTCCCCCAACATTGTCCACTGCCCCGCAGTCAAGCGATCTTTGTACTCTGCCTCCCTCCTTAACCAAATCTGTAAAGTCACCTGGGTTCACACTTGTCTTAAAGCCTCCCCTCCCCTAAACACTACCTGCCCCTCTCTCCTGCCAAAAAGAGAAAAGGCAACATGCTGGAGTCAGTTAGAGAACCCAATCCACACTGATGATGGAGCTGCCACCAGTTCCCAACTTTATTAACTTCCATAAAGGATGCAGACATGGGCACAATAGATGTAGGAGCTAAAGAATGCCACTGTAGGAAAAACGGGCTGGACGGAGGGAGTGGGCTACCTAGGTAGGAACATCCTCCACCTGTGCTGTGCAAGGGCTGAGGAAGCCTTCTAGTGCAGACATGGGCAAGGGCTAATTAATTTTTCTGAACTTTAGTTTTCTCATTTGTGAAATGGGGATATCTACCTCATAGTGTTGTTCTAAGTCTTAAATGAGAAGGAAAAAAAGAAGGGCTTTGGGAAGCAAAGACTGTTAGAAACTACTGTTACTTTGGGGGGAAGACATGGGATCATTCTAAATATGTACTCAGTAATAGCACGCTAATGAGATTTGGTAACATGGAGGGTGGGAGCAGCAAGGGGAGAATTCAGCACAGGTTCAAGTATAAGGTGATGCCAGAGAGCTACCCTGCCCTCAGGAAATATACTATACACTGACCCCAGGAGGATGCCCAAGCTACCCAAACATGCAGCCCAGATCCCAGGGCAGGATCTAATAGGCACTAGTGGCAATCTCGGCAAAGGGAAAGGGAGAGGCTACCCACTGCCAGCCCCTCCACCGGGGAAGCAGCCCTGGCAGACAGTCTTACCTGCTTGGCCCATGCTTTCAGGAGGCTGTTGTACATGGTCAGGGTCAGCAACTTCTGGCTGCCAGAGCGATTAAAGTGTGTGACAAGCAGATGATTGGCTTGTGTCACATGGTTCTGAGAGAGCAAGCACTCCAGAGTGGTCAGAATGAAAAGTTGTTTCTTGGAATGTCTAACCATGTCAGGTATCAGCCTGGAGGGGTCCGAGTCATCAACACAAGTTTTATTTTCCTCCAGGACTTTTAAATCTTTAAAAGACTTCTGCCTCACACTGTGAGGTCCTGGAGTCTCCTCCCTTACTGTGGCTTTCTCTTGCCCAATATAAGGCGTCTCTTTGCTTTCTTTCCATTTTCTGGCCTTTTCTCTCTTCTTCATCTGGTTTTCACAAAAAGTCTTGTTCTTGAGCTTGACTTCTAATTTCTGCTGTCTCTTGTGCAGCTTACTCTTTTCCTGAGTAAGCTTCTCCACCCACCAGGCGGTGGTCTTTCCCACAATGGGTTTCGCACTGTTGGCATCTCCCCTGGCTCTGTCCTCTACCAGTCCAAGGGCCTGCAAGTCTTTCTGACTGCCTGCCCTCTGTGGTGCCATTTCCACTCGATTTACTGTCACTTCAGATACATACTCATTCTGGAGCTGTCTCACTCGGGCCTCTAGCACTGAGTCCAGGAGAGAAAAGAAGGCATGGTCACAACTATGCACCTGAAGCTGGGGCTTTGCCCATAGCACCTAGTCCTTCACCCACAGGACATGTCTTTTAAGTTGTTCCCCTTACCTGGGGCTGAGATGGCTCCCCAGGTTCAATTCTATTCTAGATAGCCCTGATGGCCCAGTGACTTAGGAAGCACCTGAGCTGACCTGAATCTCCCAGGGCTCAGGTCCAGTCCTCTATTCCTAACCTAAACTGAAGACAAAATCAGTTGGGTCCTGGAGGCAATATGAAATGGGTACAAAGTCATTCACCTCTTTGCATTCTAACCTTAGATGACTCCTTTCAAGAACCAGCTAGTGACTCTTTCCATGTCTAACATTGTACAAGATACTTCAGGGAGAATACAAAAAAGAGGGAAAGGCAAAGTCCTTGCCCTCACTGGACATCTGATCTAATTAATGTGTCAACCTCACTGGCCTCTCTGCAGCTTGTGATCCTGCACATATTCCCCCTTCCTGGTCATTCTCTCCTCCTCCCTTGACTTCTGTGATGACACTGTTCTCTCCTGCTTTTCCTCCTTACTATCTGACCATTTCTTCTCCTTTTTTTTTTTTTGCTAAATTATTACCTACCTCCTGCCCCCTAACCACAAGTATCCCGCAAAGCTCTGTCCTGGGTCATGCTTTTTCTCTGTGATCTCATCAGCTCCCATGAATTCAGTGATCTATTCAATACAGATGACTGTCAGACCTACATACCCAGTCCTAGTCTCTCTTCTGGTAGGGGTTCATCTCCATTCATCCTGATCTATATCTCACTACTAGACCCAGATGGCTCTGGAGGAGAAAGTGAGGTTGGTGACTTTGCACAGCCTTCCCTCACTTAAATTCAATTCACTTGCAAGTTATGGCATCACCCCCCTGATGTCACGGTGCTCTTCAAGAAACAAAGGTCTAGGGGCAGCCAGGTGGCTCAGCGAGTAAAAGCACCGGCTCCTGTGTTGGGATGACCTGGAGATCGAATCCCGGGCTCAGACACTCAGCACCACACCCAGAAATAACTGGCCATGTAACCTTGAGCAAGTTACTTAACCCCGATTGCTTAGGGGCGGCCAGGTGGCTCAGCAAGTAAGAGCACCGGCTCCAGTGTCGGGATGACCTGGAGATCAAATCCCGGGCTCAGACACTCAGCACCACACCCAGAAATAACTGGCCGTGTAACCTTGAGCAAGTTACTTAACCCCGATTGCTTAAAAAAAAAAAAAAGAAAGAAACAAAGGTCTAACAACAAAACAACCACCACCTCTCCTGATCTCCAGTCTCATATCGCTGTCAGCTAGGAACCTATAGTTCCACATCTTTCAATGTGTCCAGAATGGACCTTACAATCTTTCCCTCATACTTTCCAATCCTCTGCTGAAGGCACTGCCATCTTTCCAGTGACTCAGGTTCACAGCCTAGGAGGGAGTCATCTTCAGCCAGGCCTCTTTTATCCTACCCCTTCCCATCTTGCTGGTCTATGTCTATATGATCTAGCCTGTCAGCCCCATTCTTTCCACTTACACCATAACTACTCTGGCACAGCCCTCATCAGCTCTCTCCTGTACACGTACAACTAATCGGGCTTCCTGTTTCTAGTCTTTCTCCTTTGCAAACTATCTTCTATCCTGGGTCACAGTAGTTTTCCAAAAGCACAGGACTGACCATGTCATTACCCTCTTACAAAATCCCCATCAGTTTCTATTACCACTGAGAAAAATTCCTGCTTTGGCATCAAAGGTCCTTGGCAATCTGGAGCCATCTTGCCTTCCCAAATATATTTCACATTTTCCCTTCACATACTCCATGCAGAGGCCAAAGTGGCCTGCCTGCTGTTCCTTAATCCAACTTGTCATCTTTCCCCTCCAACCCTTGGTACGCTGCATCTCCTCAATGCTACCTCTTAGAATTCTTAGCTCCCTTCAAGGCTTGGCTTTGGAGCTCCCTCCGCCATAGGGCCTGCTGGTGCGCCCTCCCTCCCTCTCAAATCAGCTTGCATTTCCTCTTCTATTGACATGTTATATGTCCCAAGAAAATGTAAGCTTTCTGAAGACATGTCTGGCACACAGGAGGCATTTAATAGATGCTAGTTGAACTGCACTATACAGTGGAAACTTATTTACAGGAGGAGTTTAATACTCCAAGGAGGCATGATTTTCTCATTGTGGGTCCTCTCTCCACTGATACACATAGTTCCTTAGCAAAAGATCTTTGAGGCAAGATGGCTCTAGCCAATACCTCTCTGAACTTAGGGGGACAGGTCCTTGGAATAACAGACATACAGTCCATCACTTTGGATACTAAACCTTTTCAACCTGGAGGGCTCTGCTGGCCCAGCCTAGAATGAAGAGTCCCTGCATCCCAAAGACATACCAGTCAAGTTCTTTATTAAAGCTAAAATGAGCAAGAAACAATCATAATCTCTACACAGCAGTTCATACTTTATAGAGCATTTATGTCACAAAAGTACTGGTCAAAAGATATGAATAGGCAGTTTTCAAAAGGAGAATATAAGCTGTCAACAACTGTATGAAAAAATGTTCCAAGTCATTAATAAAAAAGGGAAATGCAAATTAAAACTGTGATGTTTTTATAAATTGTGTACTTAGTATGGTGCCTTGCATATATTAGTTGCTTAATAAATGTTTACTGGAGCAGCAACATAGTGTGATGTCCAACTCTGATAGATTTGACTCTTCTCAGAAATGCAATGATCTAAAATGATTCCAAAAGACTCTTGATGAAAATGCCATCCCCATCCACATTCAGAGAAAGAATTACGGAGTCTGAATGCAAATCGAAGCTGACTGTTTTCTTTTTTTTTTTCTTCCTTGTGGTTTTTCCCTTTTGTTCTGATGTTTCTTTCACAATATGACTAATATGGAAATATGCTTAATATGACTGTATATGTATAGCCCATATCAGATTGCATGCTGTTTTGGGTAGGCAAGAGGGAAAAGAGGGGGGAAAATTTAGAACACAAAATCTTATAATGGTGAAGGCTAGAAACAAAAAAATTTTTTTTTGAAAAGGAGATAAAAGGGCAGTTAGGTGATGTAGTGAATAGAACACCAGCCTTGGAGTAAGGAGGAGCTCAGTTTAAATCCAGCCTCAGACACTTAACACTTACTAGCCATGTGACCTTAGGCAAGTCACTTAACCCCAATTAGCCCTGCCTTCCCCACTCCAAAAAGAAAAAAAAAAAGAAAAGAAAAGGAGATTAAAAAATAAAATAGGGGTGGCTAAGTGGAGCAGTGAGTAAAGTGCCAGCCCCAGAGTCAGGAGGATCCAAGTTTGGTTCCGGCCTCAGACGCTTAACACCCATACAAAAAAACTAGTTGTGTAACCTTGGGCAAGTTACTTAACCCCAACTGCCCTCCAAAAGCAAAAAATAAAAATAAAATAAAATAAATGTTTCCTGGATATTTGATGTTTCACTTCATATTCATCAGATTGACAAAAGACTAAAATAGTAAACGGTGGTGTGGCTACGGAAAGATAGGCTCAATAAGATACCATTGGTGGAACCATGAATTGGTTTTAAACTGATCTGACTATTCTAGAAAACACTTTTGGAATTACACTAAAAAGTCATTAGACCAAATATACCCTTTGAACCAGTGATACTGGTAACAGGCATACACTCTAAGCAGATCAAAGAGAGATAAATGTCCTATATGTAAAAAAATATTCATAGTAGCAGTTTTTGTAGGAATAAAGAGCTGGAAGGAAACTGTACCCAGAGATGCAGGAATGGCTGACAACTTGAGGCATATGAATATTATTGTGCTTTGAGAAATAAGCATAATGAATTCAGAGAAACTTGGGAGGGCTTGCATGAAGGGATGCAGAGCAAAGTAAGCAGAACCAGGAAAAGTTTAGGAAATGACCATGATAGGAAAACCACACTCAAAGACTTGAAACTCCGACTAATGCAGTGACCAAGCATGACTTAAAAAGACTGAGAGTAAAGCAGATCAGCACCCTTCCTAGGCAATGTGAATGCTCTGTAGACCCATCATCAATACCAAAGAAATCTATTTTAATCTTGTTTCCAGAGGCAAATGGGCTGCCCTGAACTAAGCCCACTCTCTTCCCAGCCTTCCCTAAGAACAATGTGGCCTGGAGCCATGAAAGAGTGTCTGCTCAGTATCATCGGCTGTAAAAGGAGGGGGACAGGATAGAAGGCCTCCAGCTCTGGGGCTACAATCCTGTGATCTCCCACTGGACTTATTGGGAGGTACCTTGTCCAGACACCTCTACAATGACCTCTCCCTCTCGACTCCAGCTTCTTAGCCAGAACTCTCCCCTCCTTCCTGCTTCTCTCACTTGCCTTCATAGTTCTTTGTGTGGGTTTTCTCTTGATTAAGTCGAAACCTGCTTAAAAGGAAGCTTTGTGTCTCATCTTTCTATCTTCGACACCTAATTCAGGACCTGGTACACAGGAGGCACTTAAGCTGAAGTGAATGAACAAACTAAATCAATAAAAAATTAAGTGCCTACTATTCACTAGGAACTGGGGATACAAATAGAGAATTGAGACACTCTGCTCTCATGAAGCACCCCTTTGGGGAATAAAACTCCTAGCTACCGCAGCAGAGAGAGCCAGGAAGATGTGGGTTCAAACCCAGCCCCAGACACTCACTAGCTGGGTGATCCTGGGTTAACCTGTTTGCTCTGGTTTCCTCATTTGTAAAAATGGGGGTAACAACCCCTCAGGCTGTGAGAATCTACAGAAATCTTGGTAAAACTTTAAAGCACTACATAAATGCCAGTGCTTTAGAAACCTCACAGCACTATATAAACACTGGCTATTATTGTTATTTCTATGTCCAAGGATTATCTGTATATATTCAAAATAAATACACAGGAAGGAGCACTGGATGGGCCCCGCCCAATCAGAGGAATGGAAAAAAGGCCTTCTGGAAGAGGGGGAAACCGAGGGGTTCTCCAAGGTAGGATCGAGGAGACATGGGGGAAAACCCACAGAGCAGGAAAGGGAATGGTGTCCAGGGGGAAGAGAAGCAGGCCAGTCTAGCCAACATTCGGCATCTGTAACAGGAACAGCGTGCACTCAGCTCGGAAGCAGAGGGTGTCCTACAGGTAAAGGGCAGGCTTTAAGGCTCCCACATCCCCACCAGCAATCAAGCAATCAAGGAATGATGGCTGGTTTCCCTCGGGAACTCCTCCCAACCCCCAGCGTCCCAAACCTACCTTCCAGGAGTTCCACCTGTCCCGCATCCCTCCTCCTATCCCATTCTGGAGCGTTGACCGAGTACCTCCTGCCCCAAGTCCACCAGGTCCCTGTAGGAAAAAAGACCCTGAACTCCAGAGCCTGGCAGGGGCAGGAAGGGCTCCGACTGTCCAGCATACAGTAGGCACTTAATAAGTGCTGGCTCCCCTCCTTGCCGGCCCCAGGGTCTGGTCCCGGGTCTCTGCGGCCTGCGGGCAGGGCTCAGGGCCCAAGGCTGCTGGGGCATGGCGTGAGGTAGTGTTTGCAAAGCGCCTTCAATGCCTGTTTTGTCCTCACTGGGCACCTACTGTGCACCGGCGCTGTGCCAAGGGTTTTACAAACACTGCCTCATCTGATCCCCTGGCAACTCTTGGAGGCAGGGGCTATTACTGTCATCATCTTCATTTTATGGCTGGGGAAACTGAGGCAATCTGACTGGAAGGGACTTGTCCCCGGAACGAGTCCGGGGCAGGATTTGAATCCAGATCTTCCGTCCACTCTTGCGGCCATAGGGTCAAAGGTCACAGGCTTCAGAGAAGGTGACAGATATAGGGGAGGGAATAAGGGTTAGGGTGGGGGATTAGAAAACGGAGGTTAAAGGTCAGAGCCTGGAAAAGTCTGTTCGTGTGATTTAAGTCAAGGGTCAAGGCTCCTGAACTTGCGGTCGGCGGAAGTGGTTAGGAGTTCCTGAACTTTGGGTGTCAAAAGTTTGGGATTCCCAGACACCTTGCCTGACCCGCACGTCGGGGGTGGGTGAGGGGGTCAAACGGTGCTGGGGGGAAGGGGAAACGAAAGGCTCTTCCTAAGGGTCAGGGGTCACGGACCCGGCGTCCTGACAGGAATTCGCGGGGCTCCCATTTACCTTTCTCGGGACCGGGGCAGGAGCTGCCCTCGGGCCGGAGGGTTCGGCCGAGCCCTGCCGCCCCCCGGCTCAGCAGCGAAGCCCTCAGCCGAAGCACCGACATGCCGGCGGCCCTTGGGGCCCCAGCGCCACACGAGGTTCAGCCAGACCGCCCTCCTCGCCTCGAGCCCCAGACCGGACCGCCCTCTAATGCGCAGGCGCGCGCGCTCCGCGCTGGCTGCTGGGAGTCGTGGTCTCAGCTTCCTCGGGGAAGTGCTACTCCAGGCGCTCCGGGGGGCGCTCACACTACAAATCCCATGGAGCCATGCGGAGGGCGGGGAGGGGCGGAGGTTGCCGAGAATATGACTTCTGATTGGCTTTGTCGTCTATCCATCTCCCGCTAGGCGTTTAGAAAGGCGGGCTTCCAGTCCTTTAGCGTCTGCTACTTCTCCATACTTCCGGGGCGGGGTATGGAGGGGAGGCGGTATTCTAGTCATCCAAGTGGTCTCCCCTTCCCCTAACGCTCTCCTTCCTCCCAAGATTGTTCTGGGCCCAGAATAAAGTGCTTGAAGTTTACGTAAACACTACCTTTTCATAGTCGCAAGCACGCAGGCTTCTCCTAGTCCTCCAGTCTTCCTAGGAAACTCTGGGTCTGCCCCCACCAGCCCGTGTCCACTTCTCCACTGGGATGACGGTGCTGTTTATTAGACTGAGATTTCCTTAAGCACCTCCTTTTCAAAACCTTTTCACCTCCGTATCTCTAGGGCTGAGCACGGTTCCTAGTACACAGTAGGTGCTTACTCAATGCAGGATGAGTGACTGAGCCACAGTAACCGAGGTGCTTTTGGTGGGGCAGGGATGGTTTGTTCTTCCTTCTCCAAAAGGACCGTGGCATGCAAGTGAATTGGATTTAAGCGAGGGACAGGGAGTGGAAAAGAGGGGTTCCACGTTTTTGGCAATGAAGCCTCTACTGGCCTGCCCTCACATGACCCTTCGTGGGAGAGGGAAGATCGAGAATTTAAACTAGTGACCAGGCTGAATGGGGCAGGGCTCCTTCCTGCCGGGACTTGGGCATCCTGGCCAGACAGCCTGAGGTCCCCCCAGCTAGACTTAGGTCACTGAGTCCCCTTCCCCTGGACAACACGGGAAATCCAAGAGATGGCTCAGCCTATTTTACAGATGGGGAAGCAGCCCCAGAGAGGAGCAGGAATAAGCCAGAGCAGAGTGGGGAGCAGACTGAAAGCCTCCTGGGTCTGGGACCAGGCTGTCTGAGCCTTGGGCACCAAAGCAGAGCCCTGCTGAGACGCTCTCCTGCCATCCCACTCTGCCGGTTGGGCTACTCATGGGTGTCACCAAAGCTCCTGCCAGGGTATCACCCATGCCTTCACCTCTTTGCTATTTAAAGAGCCTCCCCCAAGGAGGGGGGAGGGGACAGCTCAGACCTTTCACCCTTCCCTGGTCACTTGCCCCACCCCATGTCCCAGAGCCAGCCCGTGTGAATCACGGACTTATAGGTAATTGATGCATACATGCAGGGAGTTTAGAAACCATCTTTACACAGCTGGAAACTGAGGTCTGAAGACTTAAAGTAACACCCATGGCCATATGGAAGATGCAGAGTCAAGATTCAGACTTCATGCCTCTTATTCCAAATCCATGGCTTTTTCCACTATGCAACACTGCTATATCATCTTCTAACCCAAGGACTCCCACCCATTTATAAACAATTAAAAAATGAGGCCAACAGAGAAGGAACTTGCCCAAGGTCCCATAGTAGCCTCCCCTTCAATGATCTTGCATGAATCCCAACCCCACCCTCTTCCAGGCTCAGAGGATCTGGACCTATGAAAGTACTACAGATATCACCTAGTACATTTTATAAAAGAAGAAACTGAGGCCAGGGGACAGGAGACTTTTCTAAGGTGGCAAAAAGCAGCTGAACCAGGATTCTGTTTCCCCATCTGTGAGACAAGAAAGTTAGTAGGTCCTCATTGAAAAGCCCAGGTCTGAAACCCTGGAGGGCTGGGGTCTCTCATTCTGCCACTGACTCACTTATGTGACCCCGGCGAGGGCTCCTCTTTCAGGCCTCAGCTTTCCCCCTCTACAAAATGAGGGACGAGGTCTCAGCACTCTGAAGTCCTGTGATGACCTTCCTGACTCCAAGCCCAAGTGGACAAGTAGCCGGGAGATCCCTCCTTCTAGTCACTGATGCACCCCCCGCCACACACACACACACACCCTATACACATGCGTGACTTGCATCCTGACAGAGTCAGCCTTTGACACACATGGCCCAACAGACAGACGGACATACACACCTCCACCCCCGCCCCAGGATCACATCATGCCTTCCTAACTGCTGAGCAGCCCCATCTGCTGCTGGGCACACGAATACAAACACACACCCCCACACAAAAATACACAAACACGACACAGTCAGAGACACCCACGCTAATGGAAGTCCACTCTCCTGCATCATGACCCTGATGGCCTGGGGGTCTCTCTCCCTCCTACTCTCTCTCTCCTCCCCCACTCTTCTCTCTCTCCCCCCTTCTCTCGGTCCTCTCTCTCCCCTCTTTCTTCTCTTTCTTCCTCCCTCTTCTTTCTTAATCTCTTCTGTCTCCTCTCTTCCCCCCTTCTCCTCCTCCTCTCCTCTCCTCCCTCTCTCTCCCCTCTTTCTTCTCTTTCCCCCTCCCTCTTCTCTCTTTCCCTCTCCTGTCTCCTCCCTTCCCCCTTCTCCTTCTCCTCCTCCTCCTCTCCTCTCCTCCCTCTCTCTCTCTTCCTTCTTTCTTTACCCTCTCTCATTTTCTCTGCTCTTGTACCTCTTCCTGTCTTGGTCCTTTTCTCGGTCCCCGTTCCCATCTCTGTTCCTGCTTCTGACTTTATTCTGTCCCTGTTTCTGTCTCTGCCTCAGTCTCTCTGAATCTCTCAGTCTCGCTCTTATTCTCACACACTCTCATCCAGGCTCCCTCCCTCCCCCTACCCTCCCCCTTCACTAGGACCCTCGGGGCAGAAACACTGGCCAGTAAAGCCCAAAGAATTTTGTGAATGAGCCCCCACCCCGGACTCTAACAGGGCATAGTCCGTCCCCCTTTTCCTCCATTTGTTCAGTGGGGGAGGCCCCACCCTAGTGGGAGGGACTGGCTTGACTCAAACCTCTGAGATTATGAGCCTTCCATAGAAGCCTGTGGAGCCCGGAGCCAAGAGCCACCTGGCCGAGGGGACAGCAAAAGTCGGGGAACCAGACACACCCCTCTTGCTTTCCTTTCCTTGCAGCTGCCCAGGACAAGGGGGCTCTGGGGGAACTTCCAGGAAACATCTATCTAGACTTTCTGAGCCAGAAGGTACCTCCTGGAGTGTGGAGGAAACTGAGATAGAGACAGAGAAGTGACTTGCCTATGGTCACACAGTGAGTCGGGGGTAGAACACAAGCTTTCTGAAAGTGAAGTCTTTAGGGAATCAGGACCCGTGAGGAGGCTGAGCCCTGAACTAGGGCTACCAGGACCTGATCTCCATCCTGTCTTGTTGACATCCTCCCCACGGGCTAGGACATGGAGCGCCAGCGAAGGCCAGCCAGGTCCTATGGCCTGGTCAGCGTGCAAGAGTGAGCCAACCTCCTCTCTACCATGCCCCCGGGCCCCTGGCTTTGCTTGGCCTTGCTCCTTGCAGCCCGGGCCCAGAGCTCCTGGGGACCCTGGCCCAGCAGGGCCCAGCCCCCGTGGCCAAGTGACCTCAGCATTAGCATCAGCAGTGCCCGTCATGCTCGGAGCTACCATCACCTGGAAGGTGACATCCGATGGCGAAGGCTCTACTCATCCACCCACTTCTTCTTGCACATTGGGCCCAGTGGCAGGGTCGAAGGCACACGGCAACCCCACTGCCCCAACAGTGAGTAGGGCAGCCTGGAGACGGAGGCCTAGTCTGGATGGGGTAGTCAGTCCCAAATTACAGGGGGGCCAGAGGTTTCCAGGGATGCTGGAGAGTCCTAGAAAAGGTTGAATAAGAGGGACCAAGTCCAGAAGGGAAGAAAGGACTGGAGGAGGGGACCCAAGGAAATATCAGTGTTTGGCCTGAGGAAAGGGGCAGGGGGTCCCACCAAGAGCAGAACTGCAGAAGCCCTGGGGTCAGGGGGGCAGCCAGAAGACAGCCCAAGTCAAAGGATGGAGACACTTCTTTCTAAGTCTTTAGTGGGGAGGTGCCCTTCTGCCATCATATATTGTTAGACTGCCCAATCTAGAAAAAGACCTTTTTATGGAGGAGGACACTGAGGTTGGGAGGAGAAAGAATTTGTCCAAGGTTAAACAGACAACTGTGGGCTAGAACTCAGCTCTCCTGGATCCCAGCCTTTCCCTGTTCCATGGTGCAGAGGGAGCAAGGTGTCCTTGTTCTCAGTGATGGAGACCTTGCTGCTATCCTGACCTTATCTGTAAACCTCACAGGGTAGAAGGACCAGTCCCCAAAGTGTGAACTGGAGAAAGAAGGAGGCCCATAGGGCCCCAACTGTCTTTGGGATGGATGGGGTGGGGGAGACACCCAGAGCCAGTAGTCCTAGATTGGGGGATCTGAGTACCCCCAACACTGGACTCCAGGCTAATCACCTGCTGCTGTGTTTAATGAGAACCCAGTGAGTAATCACCGTAATTAAGGAGGATAATAACCCTCTGCCCTTCCCTAGCCCCTTTCATCTGGGGATCTCAAAGCACTCATTAGCCCATGTGCCTCCCTGGGTGAGGACAGAGGACAGGGGCAATTGCTTGCCAGATGACTCAGTGGTGGGCTTAGTGGCTGGCACCCAAGCATCTGGCTTCCCGTGGATGGAGTAGAGGGAAAGGTTCCTTTCAGTCAACATTCTGGGAGGTCCTTCCTAGGGATTGCAGGGGCTGTGGGGGCTGGAGTCCTGGGCCCTTCCATGCACCATTGGGTTTCCCTAAGGCATATCTGGCATCAGTGTTTTGGACATATGGACAGGGAAGCTTTTAAACTCCAACCTGAGCCAAGGATGCCCACCTCTTCCTCACCTCTGGCCCCACCTACCCCAAGGTGGCGAGTCGGTTCTCTTCTGGCTAGACTTTCCCATGACCACTCCTGTAGCCCTGTTACTGCTGATCAGCTCTGACAGGAGAGGAAGCTCACTGGACCATAAAGTCCACCCTGCGGCCTCAGGCTTCTTGCCCCTTTAACCTTCTCTGCCCACATCCTAAGGTGATACAGCATAAACAGAAACAAAACTTCCCCAGTGAAAGACAAGGACAGACACTGATCAGGACTACCTAGGGTACTCTGTGCAGTTCTGGGGACCCTTTTTAGGGAAGACAGTGAAGGATCACCCCCAGAGGAAAGCAACCAGGAAGGGGGGCAGTGCTATAAGAGGCTAGAAGGAACTGGGAATTTCTCTCCAGGAAAAGAGAAGACTTGGGGGTACTGAGGAAGCCACCATTTCGGGGTTCTCTTCAAGTTTGAGATCAGCATCATGAGGAAACAGTTAAGCCTTGTCCTGCTTGGCCCTAGAGGGCATTGTATGTTAGGGAGGGAGTCACTGACAGGCAAACTTCAGCTTAACTCTCTAATAATCAGAGTTGTCCAAAGCTATCCTAGCAAAGCAGGGAGTTCCCTCTCAATGACCACTAGTCAGAGATGTTATGGAGGGAGTTTCTGCATAGGTGTAAGGTGGACATGATGCCCTCTGAGTTTCCACTTGCCCCTGAGGTTCTATGAGTCTTTCTGATGGGGGCGTGGAAGGGGGAGGAAGCTCCAGCCCCAGTTCAGGTCCCAAGGAGCCTTAGAGGCTGCCCTGTCCAGCCACAGCCACCAAACCCCATCCCTTCCTTCTCAGACATAGCAAAGAGTGCCTGTGTACATGAGTATGGAGGGTGTGATAAGTCCTGGTGGAAGGATGGGTTCAGACTTGAAAGTTGGTACCCTGGACCCTCTGGGAAACAGGAGAAGGGGGCCAGAGGCTGCCAGAGGGTAGACTCTGCTTTCTGCTTCCTCAGCATGGACTGACCATCGAGGCCCTGGGAACCAGAGCTCTGTCTTGTCCCCAAGTCTCCAGTTATCTTTGGGGAAGAGTAGGCCATGGCCACAAGGTATGAGGTGTGAGTAAGGGAAACCAAACCCGGGAAGCAGGACAAGCCAGGGCTGGTGAATCTTGCTCTAGTCCTGTCCCTGGTGGACCCTGTGCCAGTTCCTTCTCCTCTTTGCCCCTTCACTTCATGCAATGTAAGGTGAGGAGATGGGACTAGATATCCTCTATGGGCCTTGTCATTTCTGATAATCTGTGAAGTTCTATGGACTTTTCCTGATAGGCTCTATTTCCTCATGCTGGGAAGGGAGAGAGGGCAAAGAGGGCACTGTGGTGCCAGCAGAACTGAGTGTCAAGGTCACTGGACCCTTTCAGAGGAGACACCGCAGGGTGAGGCTAGGTGTGTATGAGGCAGAGATGGAGAGAGAGATCACAGACCAGGAATGGAGGGAGGGTCCCTAGAGGAAAGCCTCAGTATTTTAGAGCTGATAGGGATGTTATACTCATGACTTTAGAGCTGGAAAGTACCTTAGAGACACCATCTGGTCAAATCTCATTTTACAGATGGGAAAAACTGAGGACTAAAGAAAGAAAGTGAAGTCATCTGGCTAGTGAGTGCATGAACCAGGTCTAACTCTAAAGCCAGGGCACTTTTCCATGACCATGCTCCCTTCCAACATAGAATACAGTGTATCAGAATAGGAAGGATCTTTAGAGATAAGCCAGTCCCTGCCTCTCATCTCACACTCATTTGAATCTTCACCCCATCCCTTACTGGGTGAGTTTGGGCAAATTAACTTGACAGAAAAATTCAGAGTATTTCAGGGGACTGTGAAGTGAGACCAGTGTGACTGAAGCAAAGGACATGTGTATAGAAATCCTACAGGAGAGTAGAGCAGGAAAAAAAAAAAGATAGATTAGGGACCAGTCGTCCCTCTTTGAACTTTCTCCTATGGGATATGGAGTCTCTGAAGAGATGTCTGAGAGCTCTCAGAAGACGACTCTGGTGTAGTGTACTAAAGAGATTCAAAGGCAAGAGAGTGGAGTTAGGGAAATGAAAAGTCCAGGCCAAAGGGGACTTAAGACTGAAATAGGATTCATGTGACTTATATGAATCTTTTCTTTTTTAAACTGGGAACTTTGAATACAAAGTTTTAATTTTCAACATTCATTTCCACAAGATTTTGAGTTACAAATTTTCTCCCCATCTCTCCCCTACCCCTGCCTCAAGATAGCAAGCATACTGAATACCCCTTCCCCCAGTCTGCCCTCTCTTACATCCCCCCTTACCCCTTTCTTTTTTATGAATCTTCTAGTGGAGATTTGTACCTTCACCCCAGTCCCAAATAGCCAATCTCCTGAGTGTCTGCCATTGCATACAAGGGCAGTCAGATCATTGAGTGTGGATGGCTCAAAGCAGTTCTTTCCTACTGCTGGTGCTGGAGCTATTTCTGATTCAGAGAGGGGAAAAGGACAGATTTATGGCATGCTAAAAGAGTCAGGAGACCCAAGTTTCAGCCTTGTCTCTTCCTCCTCCCTGGCTTCAGTTTCTCCATCTCAGACATGAAAAGGGTGGACATGATGGTCTCTAAGACTCCTTACAGAACTCATTCTCTCTTGAAGCAGAATGCACAGGGTACCAAATGCCCTTGGTCTCTACTCCCTCAGGGTACCTACTCCATTTTCCCTTTGTCCTGTAAGGCCATCTCTCTCTGCTGAGAAGGAAGACAGATTCTCTGGAGAGCTAGTGAGATAGAGCAGATAGAGAACAAAATTTGGAGTCAGGTTCCGATCCTGCCTCAGATTCCTGCTAGCTGTGTGGTCCTGGGCAAGTCATTTAACCTTTGGGCATCAGTTTCCTCATCTGTAAAATGAGGAAGTTGGACTCAATGCTCCCCCCAATGTCCTTTTTAGCTCTACATCTATGATTCTGTGTTAGATTTTGCCTAGCAGAATGAGAAGAGCTTCACTTGTAGCTTTCAGTATCAGAAGCCAGCCCTGAAGATGTGTTGATGTGCATATGTGGGGGGAGGCACCAGTTTGTGAAAGCTAAGGACTGACCCCATTCTACAGCCTGGCAACACTGTTGAATCTTGGGGATTGCCAGGGAGGTGGGAGATAAGGTTAGATAAGTAAGCAGATAGAAGGTTATACCAGGCCTTGAATGCCAGTCTGACAAGTTGGGACTTTTTCCTGTAGGTAATGGGGAACCATGGAAAATGAAGAGAGAAAAGCTAGAGAATCACAAAATACTCAAGATTATCTGGGAAGGACTTCCTAATATAGAAGAGAAACTGTCATCACTTGAAGAACCCTTAGAACACAGACGCAGCTGGGAGGGTCCTTAGAACATAGAATGGCATGGCTGAGAGGGCCCTGAAAACATGGAATGGCAAAGCTGGGAGGGCCCTTAGAACATGGGAAGGCAGGGCTGGAAGGGCCCTGAGAACACAGAATGGCACAGCTGAGAGGGCCCTGAGAACATGGAAAGGCAGGGCTGGAAGGGCCCTTAGGACATGGAAAGGCAGGGCTAGAAGGCCCTTAGGACAGAGTGTCAGAGCTGGGAGGGTCCTAAGGACACAGGATGGTAGAACTTGGAAGGACCTTAGAATATCAGAGCTAGAAGGTACTTAAGGGATTATATAATAATTACAGGAATACTAATAATTAATAACAATAATGATAGCATTTTTCTAGTACTCGCCATATGCCAGGCTCTATGCTAAGGGCTTTACAATAATCATCTCATTTGATCTTACCACATCCCTGGGAGGTATGTACCATTATGATCCCCATTTTACAGTTGAGGAAACCAAGGGAAACAGATGTTAAGTGACTTGTCCAAGGTCATACAAGTACCTTAGGCTGAATTTGAATTTAGGGCACTCAATCCACTGTGCCACCTAGCTGCTTTAATGAAATTTAACAGAACCCCCTTCCCTGACAGATGAGGAAACTGAGGCCCACAGAGGGAAAATTATTGAACCAATTGTAGAGCCAAGATTAGAACCTAGGTCTCTCAATCTCCAGTCCAGGGCTCTTCATGTCCAATTTAAATGACTTTCCTATCAGGATAAAAAAAAAACTCAGTATGGTTCAATCAAGTTCCTAATGCTGATTGGAAGGCTGCCAAGTAGAGGAGCTGAGCACTAGGAAATAAGGTCAAGTATGAGGTCACTCTCCTCACCCCTTCAATCCCCCTTTACTCTGAGCTACCCCCTCCCCACATCAGATAGACTTCACCAGTTCCCCCACCCCCAAGCTGGCTTCCGTGGTGCTCCCTCCACATTCCAGTTTGCTCCCACGCCCTGGGTCCGGCTGTCCGGCCCTGCTCGCCTGCCCACATTCCTGTGGGAGCTGGGCTCTCCCAGAACCTGCCCTATGCGCTGCTAGCCTCAGCCTCCTCCCTCCATCTTGCCCCAGCCCAGGAGAACCTGGCTATGGGACAAGGAAGATGCAAAGGTCACTGGAGGAAGATGGCCAGTGACCTGTGGTACCCACGACCTTCCTTACCTCCCCACCACTGTGAAAGACAGACTGATGAGACAGCTTCCTGGTCAGCGGCTTGCAGACAGCCCTGGTCCATCCATCCAGGAAATGGCTCATTCCTCTTTTACTAGGATTATAATTAAATAACAGCAATTTCCATCTCAATCCCCTTTTAAGGTTCACAAAGTGCTTCTCTCATAATAGCTCCATAAGGGAGGTAATGTATTATTCCCATTTTATTTAGAGATGACTTGCCCACTGAGCTAGTCACTGGCACAGCAGGGATTCTGTTTTCTCTGAGGCTCTTAGGCTACATTGATAGAGCATTTTAACATTTACAAAGATTAGCAGTCCACATTTGTAGGGTGGGTGTTTCACAGTTTATACAACAGCCCTCGGAAGAGTGGAGGCCATGTGTTATGAGAGGGGAAAGGCTTTTCCCAAGACCACCCAGGTATCACTAGGGGGGCTAGGACCTATCTCTCAGCTGCTGGTCCGGGTGCCCACGGCCCACCCCAGTGTCTTTTCTCCTCAGGCATCGTGGAGATCCGCTCCGTCAGAGTGGGCGTTGTGGCCATAAAAGCAGTCTACACAGGCTTCTACTTAGCCATGAACCGAAAGGGGAAACTTTATGGGACGGTGAGTATTCACCTGTGGGGAAGAAGAGGGGGGTCCACAGTCGAGAACGTTTCTGGAAGGAAGCTCGCTGGGCAGGACCCCAGGGTAAACAGAAGTCTCACCTTGCCTCTTGGGTGTGGAGCCCCTTCACTAGGAGGCCCTGGGTTACTAGGAAGATGGAGATTTGGGTGCAAGCCTGGTACTGCCCTGATTCTGTCTTTCTCTTCCACAGAGGGAATACAGCCCCAACTGTAAGTTTATGGAACGGATTGAGGAGAATGGGTACAACACCTACGCCTCCCTTCGCTGGAGACACGAAGGCCGGCAGATGTTTCTGGCCCTGGATGGGCGGGGTGCCCCTCGCCAAGGTGGCCGGACCCGCCGGCAGCACCTTTCCACCCACTTCCTGCCCATCTTGGTCTCCTAAGCCTGAAGAAAGGACCCCTGTGTATAGATATATATATATATATATTTTTTTTTTCCTCTATTTATTATTTTTTAAAAGACAAGCAAGGGAAAGGAAGATGCCTTCCTTTTGAAGACCTGGAAAAAAAGGCCTGGAACCTTATGGGGAGCCCCCAAGCCAGCAAGTAGAGAATGTAGAGGCCCTGAAGATTCTGGGATACTCAGCCCCCAGAGAAGGGGCAGTTACTGCTAGCTCCACGCCTCTGAAAAGAGGACCATGTATTTATTGTACAAATACTTGGAACACAAAAATCAAGGATCAGTGCAGCCGTATTAACTTGCATTTCTACAATGCCTTAAGGCTTACAAAATATTTTCCTCCCAACAGACCTATGAAGTAGAGAGTACAAGTAAAATCATTCCCATTTTAAAGAGCACAAAAATGAGGCCAGAAAAAGGAAGTGAATTGCTTAGGCTCACACAGCTAATCGGTGACTGAGTCAGTAGTTAAACCCCAGTCTCTTGACTTTAAGCTCACTGTTTTCCTCTGTGCACTGTGTACACTGTGGTGTAACCCAGTGTCATTGGGTCTCCACTTTCCTTGGGAGAGGAGAGGGTAGGGCTCAGGATCCAAAGGAGATATCTGCTATCCTCCAAGGAGGCTCTGGGCACCACTAGGTAGGAGGCCCAGCTTTGCCTTTAACTCACCAATGGAGCTGTGACCTTCCTCACTGTGGGCCTTAGTTTTCCCATCTATATAGTGAGAGACATTGGACTCAGTGGTTTTTAGCATTCTTTGTTCTAAAAGACCTTCCAACTCTGACCTTCTATGTTCTACTGACCTTCCAATATCCTTTGTTCTCTGGTCCCTCCTGACTCTGACTTTCTATGAATGTCCCATGTGTCTATAAACTTGAGCTCTGACCAAGTTCTAAGATTTCCTCCAGCTCCTATGGTCTATACTGTATGTTCTAAGGGAAAGACAGCAATAAGAACAAGCCCATTACATGAAAACCCAGATTCACAAAAGAAAATTAGGAAGGATATTTGGAAGAGGGAGCTCCCTCAGGGACTTTAAAATAGGACCGAATTTACAGAAACTCATTTTCCTCTCTACGTTACCAAGTATTTGCAAAAATCATTTCTAGATGGCCAGGGCCCAGGCCATACCTAGAATAGAGCAGTGTTATGCTAGCAAAGGTTTAACAACTAAGATTTCTGGAGAGGGAAAAAAAAAAGCATGCAGGATACACTTTTAAGTTTAGTCTGCATCATTAGCATTGACTCCATCACTTCCTTAAGTCTAGAAAATCAACAAAACAATAAGTGCTGATCTATAGCAGTTGCCAGTTTCTAAGGTGTAAATAAATATTTACAATAAAAATTTAATAATCAGGTATTGAGAACTGGTTAGAACTAGCTTTAACATAATTGACCCAAAGTGCCTCTGAGAACTGAGTGCCTCCTAGCTTCTACTCCACCATGACAGGCCCCAGGAGAAAGATGGGGTGAGGAGATAGGTTGGCCCTAAGGCTAGAGATACATAGTGACTATATATCCCTCCCTGGGGGAAATGCTTATACTTTTTCCTCTGAACTTCCTCTACTTCTCTGCCATAATGCTACTGAAACATGGAAGGGACAGATCAGAAAAAGAATGTCAGAGCAAGAAAGGTCCTTAGCTACACTAAATCCTTTTCATCTTGTAGGCTGGTGCCATTCAAAGACAAGAAGAACTCCTCCCTGCAATACATCTTCTCAAAGGGAATTTGCCAGTGTCAGGTTCTCAGAGAAGTAAGAATGACCTTCTATTTGTGAGCTTAGCAAAGTGGCCATCCCTTCCATTTTCATATGCTTGCATCACCCTGATGAGGAAGACAGGACATGAATTATTACTCTTATTTTACAGATAGGTATGCTAAGGACCCAGAGCAGGGAAGGGACTTACCCAAGGAGTCATACATTAAGTTAATGGTAGATTCAGTACCATAAATAAGGGATGGGTCTTATTTCCTAGAAAGAGGCAACTCAAGAGTTAGAATTGGGTCCCAGTCCTGGCTCCATCACTTCCTTGTTGTAACCTTCAGCATGCCATTTTCTCTTTTCAGTGCCTCCATTTGTGTGAAATAATACTAGCACAACCAGCCTCACCTAGTTGTTGTGAGCTTTATAAAGTGTTAATGAAAGACCCATGGGTGGCTATTATAAATTCATAACTTCTACTACTTTACCATGATGCTACTGAAACTTGGGAGGGACAGATAGGAAAAGGAATGTTAGAGCAAGAAGTGGTCCTCTTGTCTGTCCCTCTCATTTTATAATGAAAGAAACTGAGGCCCACAGAGGGAAAGGGACTTACAGTCACACAGTGAGCTAGTACAGAGCTCATGCTGGAACCTCAGACTCAATTCCCAGGCTGGGGCTCTTTTCATCTAATAGGCAGCTTGCTTCTCATATCTTGGCAAAACCACAGGGTTTTATTCAATTCAATTTCAACAAACATTTATTAAGCACTGACTGTGTTCAAATTGCTCAATACAGAGGATACAAAGCAAAAACCCAAAACATAACCTTCTCTCAAAGAACTTATATTCCTTTGGGAGTTCTTGTCTATCTAAATGAAGGGAGTTGGAGAACAGGAGAACCCAAGCGATAATTTTGTTTCCTCTTTACCTATAGTTATTCCCTTAATTTCTTTATATCGTCTCGTTGTTATAGTAAGCATTTCTGGCACTATATTATATAGTAAAGGATGATATTGGACATCCTTGCTTTACCCCTGATCTTATTGGAAAAGCTCCCAGTCTATCCCCATTACAGATAATACTGGCTCTTGGTTTCAGATAGATAACTTATATTATTCAGGAAAGGTTCGTATAACCCTATGTTTTCTAGTGTTTTTAACAGGAATGGATATTAATAAGAACAAGGCTGGAGTGAGGTTCCTACTCCTCCATCCCTCCATCTTTCCCTCCTTGCCACCCTTCAGCTACCTCTACCCAGGCCCACAATCCTATCAAATCATTCTCCCAGCAGGGAGAGAGGATCTTGAGTCTAGGCCACATATTACCTCAGTTCTGAATTCAAACTGTCTTCCTCTCTTCAAGGGAGAGGCCAAGGGAATTTTTTTTTCTACCCTGTCCAAAAGGAAACACCCATATAAAGACTAGGGCACATACTTGGGTACCTGGGGCCTTAATCACCAAGAAGCCAAGGCCCTTCCCAGTGAGAGAATGGAAGGATGTGGCAAGAACCAAATAGGAACCATTCTCCTGAAACAGCAGGTCTGTCTAGCATTTGGTACTCAAGCACAAAAAAAAAAGACTCATTTCTATTAGATTGTAAGCTCCTTGAGGGCAGGGACTGTCTTTTGCCTCTTTTTGTAGCCTGAGCATTCAGCACAGTGCCTGGCACATAGCAGATGCTTAATAAATGTTTATTGATTAACTGATTGATTCCTAATTCTAGGCAGCCCCATACAGATAAAGGTATTAGCTATGGAGACCAGATTGGGAAATGGACTGAATCTGAGGAGCCAGAATCATGTACAAGTGGTCTCAACAGTCAGAAAACTTCCTTTGATATTGACTACTAGAAGGTTCTCATCCCCCCTCAATTACAGGTCTTTTCAAAGCTGAACTCCTGGGTCTCGAATGTTCTGACACAGGAAATGAGAAGATAGAAGGTATTCCAGTTAAGTTAATTTAAAATATACGAGGCATTGAGGGAACACATCTTGCCCTGATGAACCTCTGAGTCTCTGGGCTCAAAGGTTTCATTATGAGCTGAAGCAGAGGGGAGGGAATTGACCTGAGGTGGAAGGACCCCTTGGATAATGAAGAAGGCTAAAGACCTAAAGCCAATCTTACATGAGGCTCAACTTCATCCTGAAACACATCCCTCTGCTGTTTCTATTATTTCTACCTCTGGTAATGAAAGTGTAGCACTGACCTATTAGTGTGGGAGGCCAGGTGGTAACAGTGAACAGGGACCTGTCAGAGGTACTGGCTTAGTCTTGGAGCTGCCACTGAATGAGCTGCATGACCCTGAGTAAGTCACTCCTCCTCTCTCAGCCTCAGTTTCCTTGTTTATATAAAGAGGATAGTTGCACGTAGCAGATAGGGTGCTAGATTGAGGCATTAGGAATCCCTGGAGACAAATCTCACCTCTCTGGCTTCCTAGTTTTTCACTTCACCTCTTTTTTCCCCTCCAATTAGGGACAATATAGTAACTAGAGGCAAAAACACAGCTAGAACACTAGAAAACACGAAATAAAATTCTGAGAGCTTCTTGTGCCTCCTGGTCTGAGGTCTCCAGTAGAATTTCATACTTGGGATCCTGTCTGGTCTTTCTCTGAGCCTTTTAAAATCTGTTCTTCTCCCAAAGTTAGGGTGCCTGTCAGACAATGTCAAGACTACCTGTCCTCTAAGATGGGACTCTAAGTCACTTAAACTCTCAGCCTCAGTTTCCTCATCTGTACAATGGAAATTAATGACAGCATCTGCCTCCCAGAGTTGTCGTAAGACTATAATGAGATCATGTATGTGAAGCTCCTTGTAAATCTTAAAGTGCTACATAAAGTCCTATTCTTATTTATCAACCTGTCGTAGTGTTTTAAAATAGATAGCTTCTCAGCTTTCTTAGATCCATATTTGGGTAGTAGAGTATTTAAAAAAAAAGATCTGTGAAAAATCAGAAAATGCAGAGAATGGCACAAAATTATTCTGAAGGGGAAAAATAGGCCCTGATAAGAAATAATCAAGCAAAGTGAGGTCGTTCAGCCCAGAAAAGGTTGAGGGGAAATAGTTTCTACCTTTGAGAATTTGAAGGTTTGCTGGGAGAAACTGTATTACATATCTAGGGATAACCAAAGAGGAGATTAGTACAGGCCTGGCACACAGTAGCTACTACATAAATGCACTATAAATTGCTTATTAAAAGCAAGAGGATATATAGCTGGATATGTGCAGGAGAACAATGGCAGAGCTGGGAAGGATCTCAGAGATTAAATCCAGCTCTCTCCTTGTACAGACAGGCAAGCTGAGGTTCAGAGAGAGAGAGAGGAAAAGGAAGAGAGGCCTGCCCAAGGTCACAAAGCCAGGGCTTTGGAACCCGAAGTCTCTTTTTTCTTTTTGGACTGGCCTGCAGTTCCTGAACTTTCACTAGCCTGGATGTGAAACTCCCTCCAGAACAGAGTACTAAATCAGGTCATAAAAATTTTGGTCACCTATGCTAAGTGAGAAAGGGATAGCATCTGCCTAAAGGCGGCTCTAGGGTCCCCCCCTTTTTTTTTTTGCTTTTTGGAGGGCAATTGGGGTTAAGTGACTTGCCCAAGATCACACAGCTAGTGTGTCAAGTGTCTGAGGATGGATTTGAACTCAGGTCCTCCTAACTCACTCCAGGGCCAGTGCTCTATTGACTGAGTAGGGTCCCTTTCTTAACTGTCTTTGCAATTGCTACCCTCTCCCCTCTAGAATCAAACAGGACAAGTTTAATACCTCTTCCACTCGTGAAGAGAGGAGAGTGCCGTCCCAGGACTGCAGGACCCCTGCCTTTCTTCATTCCGTTAGCATTTGGGATAATAACATCTAACACACATAGTCCTTTAAGGTTTGCATATATCATCTCATTTAGGTGCTATTATTATCCCCACTTTATAGATAAGGAAGCAGAGGCTGAGAGAAATAATTGACTTGCCTTTTTTTTTTTTTTAACAAGTGGCTGAGGCAGGACTTAAAATTCTGGTCTTCCTTACTCCAAGTTCAGTACTCTGTCCACAGTGTTACCTGGTCGCATCTTCTGGATTTCCAAGTTCTCCAGAAAGGGGAACCTCGACCCCTGCCCCAAAGTAGATTCTCCATCTATATCCTTTGAGCTAGCAAAAGTTGAGACTGGGAATCGTAGCAGGGTGGAGAATGATTGTCCCATCATGATTGAGGACAGGTAGGCTTGGCATTGTCTGACATGCACCCTAATTCTGGGGGAAGAATAGATTTTAAAAGGCTCAGAGAAAGATCAAATAGGACCCCAAGTATAAAATTCTACTGAAGACCTCAGACCAGGAGGCATGAGAAGCCCTCAGAGAATGAAATTCTGATGGCCAGGCATAATCCCAGCTACCAACAAGGAGGCTAAGGCTGGCATATCCCTTGCACTGAGGAGCTCTGAACTGCAGTGTCTGAAATAAGTTTGGCATTAATATGGTGAGAGGGAGGAGGGTGGCTACAAGGTTGCCTAAGGAAGATGCCAACAGAAGATTCCAATGAGAAAATAGGTCACTGACTAAAATAGATTGTTTAAAGACCTATGTAAAAGGTGGAAAGCAAGGACAGGTCATGGAACAGCAGCAGGAAAAAGAAAGCTTGGAATTAGCTAAAGCAGATATGAAATGCTAAGGGGAAAACGCCTCTTTTTAGTGATGCTGAAAAAAAACCAAATAGATCAAAGAAAGAACAGATTCTCAGGGTGAACTGGACAATGCTAGTAGGTGATGGAAACTCTTTTGCTTCTCTTTTCTTCTGGCAAGAATAACCTTTCAAGAACAGACCCAAAATAAATGAATTCATCCTCACCCTTCTTAGGGCCCAGGAAGGTACCCAGCAGCCTGCAATGAGTTCAGGTGAGTTGACCCTGGTGGGCTACATTGCTCCATGTTGAGGCACTCGCTGTCCATAATTCTGGCGACACAATGAATGAGAAACAGAAGGGACAGAAAATGCCCAGATTTTCTAAGAAGGACACTGGGTATGATTTTGGTTTCTGAATGTATCAGGATAGCTAGTCACCCTTCCAGAAAGAGAAGCAATGATCTCTACAAATTAGCATTCTCTAGACCTCCCTTTCCTCCCCTCTCCCATGCCCCCATTTCTTTCAGTAGGGACACAACCTGTAGATTGGGGAAACATCACAAATATCATCAGCAAAGCACCTTGCACATCTTTGTGGATGAGATGAAGAGAAATGGGGACCAGATGATGGTATGATTCAGGACCGATGATGATCTCTAGCACCAGAGTAATCAGTCATTAATGGGTTGTTAATTTGCTAACTTCCTGAGTGGAGTTTTTCAATGATCTGTCATTGTGCTATTTTAACACTTTCATCAACGATTTGGATGAAAGCAGAGGATAGCATGTCTGTCAGAGTTGCAGATGACTCAGAGTTAGGGGAGACAGTTAATACAGTGGATTACAAAGATCCCAAGAGACTAAAAATGTGAGCCAAATTTAACATGAGCTTAAGGTGAACCAACTTCACAAGTGCAAGGTGGGGGGAAGGGTAGGTTTGATTAGATGAGCTTGGGTTAAAAAAGGTCTGGAACCTTCAGTGGGCTGAAAGCACAACAGGAATTAAGAGTGAGACATGGCATCCAAAAAAAGAGGCAATCTTAGGTTAAGCTGAGAGAAACCTATTGTCCGGAAAGCAGGAGGTAGCAGCCCTACCCTGACCGGAAGACATCTGGAGTAATGGTGTTAGCCCTGGATGGCACACTTTAAGAATGTGGACAAGCTGAAGAACGCTAGGGACAGTGAGGGGCCTGAATACTATGCAAGATAAGCATTGATGCAAAGATCTGGGAAATTTGAGTCTGAAGAGCAGACTATGGGAAGACGGTCAGGAGAGGAACAGAAAGAAGACGCACGATAACCTTCTTCAATTATCTAAAAGGCTGTGATATGAAAGGGATTAAACTTGTCCTGCTTGGTTCTAGAAAGAAGTATGAGCTGTAGGTGGCAATTGCAAAGAGGTAAGCTTCTGCTTTAAAAAGGAGAAATTTCCTAATTCTATTTCTCCAGGTGGAATGGGAGGCCTCCAGAGGGTGTGGATTTCTCGTCACTAGAGGTATTCAAAAGAAGGCCACAAGGCCATTCCCAGGATGTACTGTATAAGAATCCTCTGTCAGGCAGAAGGGACTATGTCAACTCTTAAGGCTCTCCTCTCAGTCAGTCCCCAGCACCAAGTGGTGCTGTGCATGACACCTACAGCCGCCTGGCGCCACCTAGAGGAACCTATTGCCAAGGCCCCAGAGTGGAATCTCAGCATCTCAGATTCCCCCAATCATGTAAGGATTCTATCATTAACCTGCAAACATCTAGGGATGAGGCAACCCATTCCCCTGTGGAGTGTCTGGCTGTTAGACCAGTTTAGGCCCCTAGCATCTCTTGATTGGACTGTGGCAAGTCTTCTAACTGGTCTCCTCCGGCTCAAATTTCTCTCTTCCCCACTCAGCTGTCAAGGTGATTTTCTTCTTTGAGACTGGGGTCTCCCTAGCTCACCCAGGCTGGAAATAAAGTGGCTATGCAGGGGTCCAATCCCACTGCTGGTCACTACGGGGGCTTTTGACTTGCTCCATTTCAGAGCTGGAATGGTTCACCCTTCTTTGGAAGCTTGACTGCCCTCTGCTCCCTGGGGGCTCATTATATCAGTCAGCAGCCAAGTGAAAGGCTTCACTCACCACATCTGGGTCCCCAGGCTCAAGCGATCCACTAGCCTTAGCCCTGTGTGTCAGCAGGGATAATAGATGGAGTGCATGGTTTTCCCACAGCATAAGTCTGACCATGTCTTCTACCTCCCTCCCCAGCACCCCCGCCCCTGCCCCAAGAGCTCCTCTGGATCAAATACAAGCTTTTGTTTGGCATTTAAAACTCTTTATAACCCAGCCCTTTCCTATCTTTCCAGCAATCTCATTATTACTCCTCTCTATATGTGATCCAGCTCCCACAGAGCACCACCTCCTGTGTCCCCGTGCATGGCTTCAAATCCCACCATCTACAAAATGCCTTTGTCTTTCAGATTACGTTCATTCAAGCTGTATATTGTGTGTGCCTAGACATTGATCCGTTGTCTCCATCACAATAACATGCTCTTTTAAAACAGGAATGGGTTTTTGTTTATTTTGGGGGGTACCCTAGTATTTACCCCAGTATAGGGCAGGCACATAGTAGGTCTGCCTTATACTGAGACTAAATATGCTTCCCTGTCCCACATCATTAGTTCTAAATCTGCTCTCTGAAAAATTTAAAAAAGAAATCTAATTTAAAAACCAAACTTATCTCTAACCATTCTGCCTTAATTGCCTGATCCTAACCAATCCCTAATCAAATGCCAAACCATTCTGCCAGTTTTTCCTATACTCAACCTATCGGGTTTCCCCATTCCTGCAATTCCCAAACTTCTCCAAGGTCAATCAGTACCTGTTCCCTCAACCAAAGATGACTGTTGGCAGGACTGACTCAGGAGAGCTAGGCTGAAGCTGATTCCCAGACTTCCATGCCTCCAACAATAGCTGACATTTCCTAAAGGCAACATGCTAAGGTGAAAACACTAGACTTGGGGTCTGAGGTTTTTAAGGTCTCCCTTACTAGATGTGACTGGGTAAGCTGCTTTTCCGCTCTGGCCTTAGTTCTTCTGTAAGAGCTGAAGCAAGATTCCTTCCAGCTGAGTTTAATGGCTGTTAGGGTCTTAGTGAGCACTACAGGAGGGTAACCATGATTTACCTGGCATTCACCAGGAACAGCTTATGGAAGGGATTTTTCCAGTGCCCAAGAATGTCTAAGCAGTTGGGGCTTCTTTGATAGCAAATATTTACTAGCATTCTAAAGGAGTCCATGGAATCATGAGGATGATAAGAGCCCCTTCCCCAAGGGCCACCAGGAACCCTTCAAGTTACCAGAACCCACATTAATCTACTTGGCCACAGACGGTCAAACCAAGAATGGGTAGAAACTATAAAGAGGTCAGGTTAGGCTGGATGGATGTCAGGAAAACCTTCCTAACAACCAGAACTGTCCCAAAGTGGGCAGGGATGCCAGAGGAGGACCCTAACTTAGGAATCTTGGGGATGGATGCTTGCCAACCACAAGTCAGGAGTGGTAGGGTGGGATGTCCTTTCACAGATGAGTTGGTTTGACTAGAAGGCCACTTAGGTCCCTTCCAATTTTCAAATAAGGTGGACAGAATACAAGAAGCAATGGACTTAGGAGAGAGTATAGTTTGCGTCTTGGCTCTGCAAATTGGGCCAAATCACTTAACCTGAATCTCAAATAGGTTATGTGTAAAATAGGGTTGTGTAGCTTACACTGTTGTGGGGTTCAAGACATAAACCAAGTCAACGCCCTTCACAAACCAGAACCAAAGAGAACACAAATTTGTTAGCATGCATACACACGCACACACTCGCGCATGCGCGCACGCACGCGCACACACACACACACACACACACTTGCCAGTCTTGGTCACTAAGGCTAGGTAGCAGGCAGGGAGAAAGCAGAGCCAGAGCCCAAACATCAAAAGGAGTGGGGGATTAGGGGGAGTAGGGATTTCTTCCTAAGTATAATGACAATGGGGACATGACCATGGACCCCCCCATGGGCCTGGTTACCAGATGCAGCAACCAGCCAGTACATTTCCAGAAAAAAAAAGCCTTGTTTCAAAGTTCTACCTGCAGCCTCTGGGGAAGCAATTGCTAACATCTGGAGCCTTCCTCCTGCCAACCCCCAACGCATCTTGAAAAAGCTAGAAGGGTGCAGGAAAGGAAGGAGTAAGGTATAGGGTGAGGTGTCAACTGTATGGCTGCAAGCCAGGGTTTCAAGAGCCCAAGATCACCAGGGCCAAACCTAGGAACTGAAAAAAAATACAGGTTCTATTCCCAGGCTCTGTCACTGATCACTGTGTAACCACAAACAAATTACTTTTCCCTTATACACCTGTTTTCTTATCTAAAAAATGGGCTTTAACAGTTTACTTACCCAGGCTAGTGTGAAAATCAAATGAGATATGAAAAGATTTGAAAAGCATCACATACTATTCACATAAGGTGACACTTTTAGAGCCAGAGTCCTTATGTGGTCCCTAGACTGGGTTTCCCTGGGACCAGGGCCAAGGGATGATTGAAGGCAGGGCTCTCTGTTCCTAGAACTGAGCGACTGTCTCTGGGGAAGGGAAATTCAGTTTTGATAAGCGCCTAGTGGCCATGAGGCAGCTCGTCTGAAAAGCTAGTAAAAGCAGGCCTCAAAATCTCCTGGCTAGAAGTTGGGAAAACAAGATTTCTTCCTGCTACTTCTGGCTTCTAGATGTGACCACAGTACCTGGTGCTGAGAAGCAGTGGCCAATGACTTCCTTCAGACTTTCAGTGCTCACTGACTTACATTTGTGCTGCTGAGCGGAAGCAGGCTTGTGATGAGAGCATTCAGATTTAGGAGACAGTCAGTACTGTAGCTGGTCTGGGGTCAGAGTCAACCATGGATGCAACATAAGCCTGGAGAGGCTCACGTGAGTAACAATCATAAAACTGCCACTAAGCTAGAAAGGGATTTGGAAGGCATCTAGTCCAATCTCATTCCCAAGGCCAGAGCTCTGCTTCTAATACAGAATTTCAGAGCTGATAGGTACCTGAGGGTTTTGTCCTCTACTGGGCCTAGCAATCTTCTCTCCAATGTCCCCAGTTAGTCCCCAGGCCTTTGCTTGAAAGCTTGCAATAACAGAGTCCATACCACCATGTGTGGCTGGCCAGTTCTGCTATTAGGCAGCTAGGTGGCACAATGGATAAAGTGCAGGGCCTAGAGTCAAGAAAATCCGAGTTCAAATCTGCCTTCAGACACTTACTAACTGGATGATTCTGGGGCAAATCACTTAACCTCTGTTTCTTCATCTGTAAAAAAAAAAAAAAAAAAAAAAAAAAAAAAAGGGTAACTCCTATCTCCCAGGGTTGTTACTGTAAGGATCAAATGAAATAATTGTAAAGCACTTATTAGTACACTGCCTACTACACAGTAAGCACTGAAACTACTATTAATAATTACTGTTAAATCTGGCCTTAGTCATTCACCAGCTGTGTAACCCTGGGTAAGTTATTTCACCTGTTTGTCTCAGTTTCCTCAACTGTAAAATAGGGCCCATAACAGTATCTACCTCCCAGGGTAGTTGTGAAGATCAAATGAGCTCATATTGGGTTTCAGTGACTGAATCCGAGTAGTGATGGAGAGTGTGTCCCCAGGATGGGATCTGGGGATGCCACGTCGGCAACTGAGCACCCTCAAGACACATTTTCGGGCTATTTCTAAGAATCAGATGTCCCAGAGGTCCAAAGAGGTGGAACACTCCACAACCCTCTCAATTCAGCAGACCTAGAGAATGACTTGTACAAAAGCACCGAGCTGAGGCAGAGGAAGACAATGAATCCTGCCGTTAAGAATCATTAAAAAGAGCTACAGACCATTAAATGGGCAGAAAACTAAGAAAAGCTCAGAGAGCCATGTGTTAGGGGAAGTTAACAAGCAGCTGCACCTGAAGCTGACTGAAAGCCAGGGAGAGCTGAAGATGGAGCTGCTGGAGAAATTTCAGGATAGTTATTTGGCAATTCTGGAGAGTGGCACTATTGGCCGAGTTACAGGAACCAACAGATCCCAGAAAACCAGCAAGAAAAATAGTGTCAGAGACTGTGCCGCTCTTGGAAAGTCTGAAAGATGACAAGAAGCTTTTTTTTTTTTTTAATGAGCAATCGGGGTTAAGTAACTTGCTCAAGGTTACACGGCCAGTTATTTCTGGGTGTGGTGCTTAGTGTCGAGCCTGGATTCGATCCCCAGGTCATCCAGACACTGGCGCCGGTGCTCTTACTCGCTGAGCCACCCCTAAGTAATCGGGGTTAAGTAACTTGCTCAAGGTTACATGGCCAGTTATTTCTGGGTGTGGTGCTAAGTGTTGGAACCTGGATTCGATCCCCAGGTCATCCAGACACTGGGGCCGGTGCTCTTATTCGCTGAGCCTCCCCTAAGCAATTGGGGTTAAGTAACTTGCTCAAGGTTACATGGCCAGTTATTTCTGGGTGTGGTGCTGAGTATCTGAGCCCAGGATTCGATCCCCAGGTCATAGCAACACTGGAGCCAGTGCTCCCACTCGCTGTGCTACCTGGCCGCCCCAAGAAGCTTTTAACTAGACAGTTACAAAGCAAATGGAGGAATTACGGGGATTCAAAGGAAATATGGCAGAGGAGGAAAGTACTCATTTCCTAGAAAAACAGGCAGCATTTAATAGGCAAAGCAATGTTCTCACAGACAGCCACCCTTGAACAAATGGAATAATTACTAGCACTCTGAAAAGGGGGTTCGTTCCTTCAGGTAAAGTCAAACTATAAGAATGTTCTCTTAAGTCTTCCTAAGACAACTAAAATATCTTCAGAAACAAAGTTGGAATCATCCAAGTTTACACTGAGGGGCATTTCCACCTTATTAGCACGTGCTGGTCAAGTAGCCAGATATCTGAATCAACTGTTAACAGACAGCTTAAGATCCAACAAGGAAAAGGGATCCTGGGGTACCCTGCTGTACTTACTACATAGCAATTCAGCTCAGGGGCAGAATCAGAAATTTAGATGAATAACAGAACCAAGAAAGATCATTCTCAGATGAGAAGCTAGAAATGTCAAAAACACTTCATAGCATGGAGCCCTGAGACCCATGCTGTCATTCTAATTTGAGCCATACTTTTTTGGTTAGACCTCCCTAGTTGGGATTTGAGCCTATCTTATGGTATGAACTCTGAATTTACGCATCTTCCTTTTTATTCCTAGTCAAATTTCTGAACTTGAAATGGGTTAACATAGATTTCCCTAAATGAGGAAGGTACATAGATGGATGGGTAACATCTTCCTGAAATAACCAAATAGAATAGTGGATTTGGAATGAATTCATTACTGTGGTCCTCTTGGTCCAAATCACCTGGCGTTTGTTCTTTTTTATTTTTTCAAGCTAAAATACTTCTATAGATAAAGATTTCTTGGACTGGAAAAAAAAAAAAGAGATCATAGATCATTAGCACAGTGCCTGGCACATAGTAGGTCTATTACTATTGTTTTAGAAAGTTCAATATTTCATCTATGAACTGAAATATGGCTCTTGCACTTTCTCCCACTGCTCCAAGCTCTGCCCTTTAGAATGAAACACATCTTCCTTTTTTCATGGAACATTTGAAGATGTCAATCATGTCACACCCTTAAGTTTCCTCTTCTCCAGGAAAAATATGACCAATTCCTTGTACTGATTGCAACATGGCGTGTCTTTGGTCTTATCCTTCTGGTTAGACCCCTCAGGACATGCTTGTTTGTTCAATATCTCTTTTAAAACATGGGTCCCAACCTGAACACAGTATTTCAGAAGAGGTCTGACCAATCTACAGCACGGAGGGATTATCATTTCCTCCCTCCTAGACACCAGACATGATGAAAACAACTTCATTTCTTTTAGGATAGGAAGGGTTCAGGCTTCAGTTGGAAGCAGGAGTCCAATCTTGCTGTTCTGTAAAAGATCATAAAGCTTATCTGGCTGTCCCTGAAGAGAGAAGGTATGTAACCAAATAGACTACTTCCTGAAAAGTTAGGGGTTAGGAAGGTATGGACAAACATTGAACAGGCTGGATTCTTAAGAATGTCAGCCTTGGAAGAGTCCTCATTCCATTTCCTTATTTTACAAAGGAAGAAACTGAGGCAGAGAGGATTAACTTTCCCAAAGCTGTGCAGAAATTCAGTGCTCTGCAGAGATGAGTTGAGAAACCCAAACCCTCCCCATTTTCAGTCAAGGTCACCTTCCACTATATTAGAAAACCTCCTCAAACAGGAATTGACATTTCTTCCTTAGTTTCCAGAACTGCTGACAAAAGGAAAAGATGTGAGCAAGCCAGTCTTTAGGTTCAGTGATGGTCACCTGGCTAAGCTCCATCCCCTTCACCCACCAGCTATCTTAGCAATGAGCACTCTCACTCAGGTCTTCTCAGCCTGCAAAGACCTGGGAAACCCCAACCCACAATTTCTCTTGTGTCTTCTTCTCAACAGACTGTGGGTCTCAACCCTCCATCAGTTGAAGGGCTTTTGACAGCAACTTTGCTCCCAGGGTTTCTGCCATCCAAGTACTTGACTAGACACCTTTTGCTGTAGGTGAGGCAGGCCTGTGGTGTAGTTTGGAGACAGGGAAAATTAGTCTACCGAGTCCACCTCATTCAGCTTAGAATTTAAGCAGAACTGGACTGGGGAGGGACTGCCTGCACGTACCTTCCAGCGAAAAGTTAGGGTGGAGATGCCTAGAGAAGGAAAAGGGGCCCCATCAGAACAGACGGGCCCATCAGGCCCAAGACAAACACACACAACACGACCAGGCTTGACGAGGAGCTGGCGTCTAAGGAAAACTCCAAAGCATCTGCTTCTCATTTTGAAGTAGCTGTATTTTTAAATAGCTTTCAAGATACACATTTCTTTCTTTCTTTAAAAAAACAAAACAAAAAAAATCTGTAAGAGCAACTGACCACTAGGGCAGTTTCTTTTTGCTGGTCCTTGTTGTGGTCCCAGTCCCAGTGCTCGACGTAATTCTGAGCTCATCCGAGCAGTGAGGCAGGAGAGTTGGGGCAAAGGGGAAAAAGGGATGACTGGGGAATGGGAGAGATGTCAGGGAGAAGAGGTTGTGAGGAGGTTAAATGCCAGACCCAAATGGGTCCTTGGCTTTGTTCCTGGCAGCCAGGCATGGTGGAGGCTGGGGAGTGACAGCCTCTTGGGCTAGCAGCCGACAACTGGGCCGCATTTGCCCTAGGAGAGTCTTACCCTGTTTTCCACAAATCATGCATCACCTCTTGTTGAGCTAAAACGTCCATTTATTTAATAGCAGTAATAATTTAAAATTATAAAAACCCTTTCCGTTGTTGAGCATTAGAGGGCGAGGTTATAAAGACAGACAGGATGATGGGGGAGAGGACAGCTCAAGGGGGAGCGGACAGTTCGCATGTTGGATGGCAATGAAACAGCCACACTCCACCGGCCTTCCCACCTGGGAGCATTGTCTATGTTCCCTCTGAGGGGGTTACAAAGGTTAGGGGAGCTGTTGGGGAGAAAGGGGAAAAATGAAAAATATCTCAAATCCACAACCATAGAGATGGCCTAGCCACATCCATCCTTCATTTCAAACAACCTGGTACCTGCTAAGATCCAGACTGATGAAACACAGTTAATGTGACCTGGGGGCTTTGTAAGCCAGCGCAGTGGTGGCCATCAATTGGCTGGAGAGACAGAGCTTCCCTGGAACCGTCAGATGAGTTGGGGACTGGCGGGTAGAGAGGGGGGAAAAGGTCTAAAGGCCTTTGGTGCTTCCAAAGCTTGTTAAAAAAAAGAAAAAGGGAAAAAAAGGAGGTCTTGGGGTCTCTCCCGCCCCCTCCCCCTTCCCCCCACTCTGTCTCCTGGGTTCAGTGTGGGGTAGGGGAAGATCAGCTGCTCCCTCTGACCAGGAAGCAGATGGGCAATGGACAAGGGTAGGGTTGGGGGCAAAGGGAAAAGAGGGAAGGTTGGGGGGTGGTTGGTTGGACTGGCTGGTGGTGAGATTCACGAGTTGTTTGTTGAGTTTTCATTACTTGGCGAACTGGAGGAGGAGGAGGAAGAGGAGGAAGAAAAATTCATTCCTGTCAGTCCCGGGGGATTTGTGGCAGTGTTCTGTCCACTTAAGCTTTTCCGACACACTGGGCAGGTATCATGCTTTGAAAAGTGGAGAGTGGGAAAGAGAAAAAAAGAATTAGAGCTCATATCTGAATGAAAGTAAGACTTCAGGATGCTGAAGATTCTTCATGCAGGGGTTTGGGTGTGGGCAGTCCCAGACGGCAACTTACCTGTTCCAGCCAGGGGACTATGCAGCCGTCGTGGAATAAGTGATTGCAAGGTAACTGCCGGACATTCTCACCCAGCGTATAGTCATCTTTGCATACAGGACATTCTAACCCTGAACCTGAAGCGGGAAGGAGGAGACACAGCATAGAGATATCATAATCCCAGAACACAACCTCAGACTCCCATGGTTAAAAACAAAACGAGAAAAAAAAAAAAAAACAAACCTTCCCATTCCTTGCTGGCTTCCCAGTTTGATTCTGTCCTACAGGGTGGTTCGACAACCCCATTTTTAAACTCCCAGAAAACTGGCAGAGGTATTGATTTTGAAATAAAAGCTCTCTCAATCTGTCTCCAAAATCACCACCACTGACATGCTCTATATAAGCTAAGGCAAGCTGCCAATGATGAACATTAGGGCTGGAAGTAAACCTCAGAGATCCAACTCTCTTGAAAAGGGTCCACTTTGAGAAGCAGGCTCAGAAGGAGAAATGCAGTTGAGGACTAAGATGGGTTTCCCAATTCCTAGCCCCATGCTCTTCCAATTCAATAGGACGATTCTCCCACAGACATCTGTCCTGATATACCTCAGAAAATCTTGGGAGCAAATAAAAGGGATGTTATAGGAATGTCTTAGTAGGAAGGGTCTGTCTATTAAATTGGGATATCTCAAAATACAAGTAGATTGGACATCCCAGTCAGTGAGATGTTAACCTTGCTTTAGAGAGCAGAGGGAAAAGGGCAACACACTTCAGGTCAAGGGAGACAGAAAAACCAACCCAACTGATTAAGAAGGGCTTCCACAGGCTTCTGGCCTCACTAAACTGCCCCCAACACGGTCACTGTTGAAAACCAGGCTCCAGACCAAAGAATCACACGCCAGTGGCGACTTCACAGACTGTCTGTCCAACTGAATTTTACAGGTGAGAAAATTCAAGTGCAAAAAAGGGAGTGGACCTTGCCCAAGCCACACAGAGTCAAGGCTGGTGCTGAGCCAGGTCTGGACCCTGCTCTGCCTGTCCCCAGGCCAGGGTTTGCTTTGGCAGCATCCTCAGGCCCAGTTTTCTGCTTCCAACGTGTCCCTCCCAGTTGAGGCTGGGGTACCTACCTACATGTTCCTCTGTGACTTGTATGGTGGGAAGGGCTTGTATTTTCTCTTTGTCTGCTGGTGGGGGACCGGTGTTTTCAAACTGATTAAGGAGCTGAAAGACAAGAGGCGAGAGTGCCGAGATCCCTGGTCTGGGGTATAGCTTCTTTTGCCAGAAGAAATCAGTTCACTGAGCTCAATGTGTCTGGGGTCTTGCTTTTGGCCATGGATAGTAACTGAGGCAATCCTGCCACCTGAATCCCAGGGAAGGCCTCTTCCTGGGCCCTTCTGGAGTCAGTTTAGGCTCTGAAAAGCAAGGACAGATTGCCTGCCAAAGCCCTACAATCTGCTATGTATCCTTTGCCCAAGTCTTTGGGAAAGCCTGCCTAGCAAAACAAAACATTCTTCTGTTCATGATCAGGGGAGTGAGCTTCCTGAGGATCAGCTGGACTGGGCTGAGCTGACTTTTCCAATTTAGTTTGGGATGCATGTGCTGCTAATCTCACCCACTGAAATTGGCCCCTGCTCAGCCTCTAGTTACCCAGGGTGTCATAAAGAAGAGGAGGGCCACCATCTGCCTTTCCAATGGAAATAAAGTCGTGAAAGACCGTGGGGCTACTTCTCAGGAGCCAGGGTAGTTTTGCAAGAATTCCAAAGGGTTAAGACCATTTGTTTTCAAACAACAGAACTTTTCCTAAAGGAAGAATTACTGAAGATAAAAGGAACCACAACATATCTGAACAGTCACTTTCCTTCAATAGGAAGAACAGAAAAGAATTTCAGTTTGGGGGATGGGAAGGTCAATATAGGGATCCCCTTCCTGTCCTATGATCCCATAGCTGTAAGAAAGCTCCTGGGTGTTCAGCCTCCACGCCCCAAAGAAGGCCCAGAGCCATAAGCCAGCAACGTGAAGCACCCCCAGTAAGCAGCTTGGCCAATGTAGTGTGCCCCCCACTGCCTCTTCCAGGGTGAGCAGACATGTGCCAGGGTTTGACACTCTGCTTTTTACCTGTGTAATGATCGCATCCAGGCCGTTAGCACCCCACGCATAGTCCATTGGATTTGAATGCAAAACACCCCTTGAGAACAGAGAGAAAAGATTGAAGGTTAAAATGGATTGGGGGGAGAGAAGAGTGGTTAAGTCACCAACAGCTCCCATGTGATGCTTCCTGACTCACCACGGGCCCAATCCCAGGTTTGGTATTGTTGCAGGTGCAATAATTCCATTGACCAACTGTTGAATAATCCTAAAAGAAATAAAAAAACAGCAAAGGAAAAATCAAATTAAAAAGAGAAGGCAGTCAAAAGACCTTCCTGAAAGGCTGAAATTCTGAAACCAAGAGGAAAGGCAATGTGGTATGATGGAAAGAACACTGGTTTTGGAATCAACACTTGGATTCAAGTCCTGGGTCTGAAATGTACCAGCCATATGATTCTGGCCAGATCACTTCCTCTCTCTGGGTCTCAGTTTCTTCAATGTAAAACGGGGACATTAACACTTGCCCTGATGGCCTCCGAGGGTTGTAGGCTCAAATGTGATCGATCACAAATGTAAAGTGTTTTCGAAAACTGGAAAGTGCTATAGAAGTATAAACTATTATTACTGTGCACCCCAAAGGTGGGACACTATACCAACTGTTGGGAACCACTGCAGATTTTTGCCTGAGCCCCGATTCTCACCCTTCTAACGTTGGGACGCCTTCATGCCTGCCTGCAGCACGTCGTGCAGTGAGGCGGGCCCGTGGCTGCCGTGCGCCATAGCGGTGGCGGGATTGGTGTTCTCTCTCCCGCCTGTTCTCCGAGTCCCTGGCGTCCTCAGACTGCACCCCAGAGCCGAATGTGGGAAATTCAAAGCTGTCATCAAAAATCCCAAAGGCAAACTGGCCATAGCCCTGTGGCAAGGTGAATAAATGCTGATCCACATTCTACAGAGGGGGAGAGAAGGTTAGGTGAGAGGAGCCTGGTGGGGTAGTGATCAATTTAACAATAAATTAAACCCAACAAACATGTTTTAAGTGCCCATAATATGTAAAGCACTGTGTTCTGACAAGGGAATCTTAAGAGTTGTAAAGGATTTGGAAACTCCCCCAGTCCAATCCCTCAAAGTGCATGATCTTTCATCTTCTGGGCAAGTGATCACCACTGGCCTCTAATCAACCATTTCCAGGGATAGGGCACACGCTGTTTCCAGAAGGCAGGCCCCCCACATCATTGATAGAGTTCATCTTTGGAAATCTGCCTCCTGGTGATTTTGCCAGGTTCTACTTCTGGGACTCACCTGAGACCATGCAGAACAAGCCTAATTCCTCTTCCTCATGAGGGTCCTGCCTTCAGATATTTGAAGACAGTAATCACATCCTCCTAAACCTTCAATTAAGCTTAACCTAGGTCCACTCCATGGAGCTCTAAATGCCTTTGGCTCCCCTGCATGCGTGGCTCTCCTTTCAGGGCTCAAACCCGACAGAGGATGACTCATAAGTAGTCTGGAGGGTAAGAATAGACCACTGGACTACCCTAAGGCAACTCTGTGGGTAGGAACACAAAGACACAATCTAAGAAGTCCTGCTCATCCAATTGCTAGTGTACAGCAAAGGGCTTGGAAGATGTGCCAGATCAAACCTGTGAGGTCTATGCTCCATTCCCACTTTTGCAAAAACACCTTTGGCCTGTTATCTAACTCTCCAAACCTTTTCTCTCACTCCACTCATGCTGACACCTTCACTCTAGGCAAACTCATTGAACCCAAAGGATGCCTAATACAGTTCTGCTCCCATGAATCCCTTCTTCATGTAGCTCTCTCTGCACCCCCACCTCCTCCACGTCTCCTGCAGTCTTCTCAACTCCCCTCTGCTTATCTAAGTCCATCTCATTCTTTAGGCCCAGTTCAACCATCACCTCCTCTTTGCAGCGTCCATCATCTGCGTGACTCACTGGACTTATGCCATTCAGTATTTGCCTTTGTGTCTATGGTTTATCTCCCAATTAAAGTTCAAGTCCCTTGAGAAGAGGGACCATGAATTATCCTTCTGTATTTTCCCCACCACCTACACACAGTAGGTGTCCAACTGATATCTGTTGATGGTGGTGATGATATGGAGGTGGTCATGCTGAAAAGGGTCCTATGGCCTTGATTGCATCAATGAGATAACAATAACAGCTCACATTTCTATAGCACTTAATGGTTATAAAGCACTTTATAATCCACTGATGCTCAGAGAAAGGAAGTGACTTGCTCAAGGTCTCACACTTAGGTAAGAAGCAGAGCTGGAACTAAAAGCCAGGTCTCTCCTGACTCCAAATCAAAGGTTCTTTCCACTATACTGAGCTGTCTCTCCCCGAGACAGAGAGCAGATAAGGACACAAACAAATCAGGGCTGAGGTTCAATTGCCAAGTCATTAAAACCACTAAAAGTCAAACAATGTCCAAGGTATCATACATTGACCTTAAATGTTTTGATAATGACCTAAAAGGTTAAATATGGTGAGAGATTCTTCTTGTGGAAGAATATTGGTCTTTCCCACTTGACAGATAAATTTGAAACATGCCTGGATTTAAATGTCACTTAGCTAACCTCTGATATATGACACAGATACATTCTCAGAGGGTGACACCTAAGGCAAATACAGGTGCTGGCTCTGAGTGGGTGACTCTGGATGACTGGACACTTCTCTTCCTTGAGGGGAGGTAGGGCTGTGCGTGTGCATGCATGTGCTCATGTGTATGTGTGTGTGTGCATGTGTTGGCCAAATCTGCCAGAAGGAAGCTGAGGGGAGGGAGGAAGAAGCAGCGTCAGTTTCCTACTTACCTCAAATGGTTGTCTGTTCTGATCCGTGGGAGCTGTAGCAGAGTTGGAACTATTTTCAGTATTTCTGAGGAGAATGATATCACATGTTAGAAGGGATTATGAAAATACCAAGTCAGGACAAATTGAAACTCTCCTTCTTCCTCCCCTCCTCTCCCTGCATTTGCAGCAGGAGCTGTGGGATGATGGGAATCATACCCAATACTAGCCGCACGCAAGCATCTCCTACCACTCTGAACACCATAGCTGTTTTCTCTTCTTTGGCCTAGACACAATTATTCTGGTCTTTTTGATTTGCTTTCTAATTTTTTCCATGGGCTTCTCCCTCATTTTTGTTCAATTCTTTGTTGCCTGTGTATATACTTAACTAAATATTCTAGAATTAGAATTGAGACAGCTCTGAGGGCATCTAGTCCAACTCATCCATCAGCACAAATCTCTTAATAATGCCCTTAACAAGAGGTCATCCAGACTCTGCCTGAACATATCCAGTGATGGAGAAATCAGTCCCTCACAAAAAAGTCTACTTAGTTGAAAAGTTAGCTCTGAATGCTGGGAAGTTATTCTAGGGAACTGACATTGCCTCCTAATTATTTCCCCCAATGATCCTGGTTCTCCCCGTTCCTGCCTCCCCCAATCTCAGGCAGAAATCAGTCCTTTAGCTGAGTAATGAGGCAATCAAGTTCTTCCACATCGTCAACTTAAGGTAATGTCATTTCAATAAAAAAAAAAAAAGAATGGTCACTCTCATGAGCAATGCTACTTGTAGCTACATCAAGAGCTCAGGTCCACTTAAAAGAATACTGCCTTGCACCCAATAAGTCAGCCTTGGAAGAGGCTGAAAAACACAGTGCTTAAGCGCCCCCCGCACCTCCCTCTCCAATAGCCAGAAGGTCAAATAAAGTCCACTCCATTGTTGGCAGTTATATCATCTACCAGCTATACCCAGACAATCAACTTTACACATGTAAGCACTTTTTACTTCCCTGCTCTTCTCGAAGGGGACCAAAGAGAAAACAAGGCCAAGTTCAGAGAGATATGTGGCAATATGTGTGCCTGTCTCACTTCTGTCTGCTAACTCCCCCTGACTTATTTCTGAAGGGCAGCTTGTTACTTGTAACTATTCAGTCCAATCTCCTCACTGCCAGATGAAATTCAGGCTAAGAAAGTGAAAGCGATTTGCACAAGGTCATACAACAAGGTATGGGCAGAGCTGAGCCTAGGGCCCTGGACCTGACTCCAACCTTCCTCCCACCATGGGGGTGATGTGCTAAAGAAAGGTCAGGCTCTGTCTGGCTGATGGCCCAATCAGCAGCACTTCCCTGGGCTCCTAACAGGTGCAGAGGGTCCTCATGTCAGGTAAAATGGTACAGCACTAGCACAAAGCTTCTTCTAAGGGGGAAGGGAGCTCAGACTTGAGATGAGCTTTTTACACACTTTTCTATACACAGCACAAAGTGCACCCATTTCTCTCGATGACAGCTACACCTGGACTTAAACGAACACTTTAGGGACAACTTATGTTACTTTTTGGTGTACTGGCTGAAGTTGTTTCATTGAGAGAAACTCAAAAGGGAAATCTGACCAAGTTTATTTTAATTCACTCACCTTGAAGAACAAGATCTTCCAGGGGTGGGGTAGGGAAGGGAAGCAGTGTTTTATACTATTGTTATCTTACTATTGTCCTCTTACTGTTCCTACTGTGGATACTGAGGACATGCTCTTATCATCCTCAAGTCAAACACATCACCCAACCTTAAAGGCCAAAGGGACCCGAGGAATCATCTGATACAACATCATTTCCAAGGCAGGAATTCCTTTTATAGCACCCCTGGTAAGGGGTCACTTAGCTTCTGTCTGAAAACAGACAGGACAGGATGGCCGGGGTGGGGATAATTGGTTCCTCTTTCGAAAGAGGACCCTTTTTTTCCTTGTCAGACAGCTCTATTTATTAGAAAAATCTGCCTTCCTGTGATCCTCACCTACTTCTTTCCTCTGGAACCAGTCAAGAGAAAGGAATTCTGCTCCCTCTACCCCATGAATCTTAACATGAGTTACAGGTGGATTCCTCATACCAAACAAAGGTCCTCTGCAATTAACAGGCTATGCTAAATTCTGGAATTAAAAACCTATTGGTTTTGTGAACCTATAGCTTTCTGAACCTTCTTCAGAACTTGGTGAGGGACTAACTGGTCACCTTTGGCTTCTAGGTTTAGGGGAAAAGAGTCTACCAGGCATCCTTAGTCTGAAACAGGGATATTTTCTCTTCTCTGGGAAAGGCTATGAAAGAGAACCACAAAATGGGAACTTTGACAAAGGGGAGGATAATGACCTGGTCTCTTCCGGAAGCTCTTCAATAAAACCAGACTCACACCTTGGGCAGATATAATCCTAGAGAAGAAGAAAGACACAGAAAGGTGAATGGCAAAGATAATTTGTGGACTTTCAATGGAATCAACTGCTTCAGTCAACTTGAGCTGCTGGTTTTCCCCCCTCCTCAGTGCTGACAGAGAATATGGTAATCAGTCATGACAGGCAGGTGGAAATGCCCAGCATGCCCATCCATGAGTGGCATTCAGTAAAGCTAGAGGGCACTCCCCAGTCAAAGTCACTACATCTGAGCACCCAGTTAGTCCAACCCATATATGAAAGAATTTCCACAGAACGTACCTAGAAAATGCTCACTTAGCTTTTTCCTGAAAATCTCCAAAGAGAGGGATTCTAAGCAGCCCATTCCATTTCCGGACAGCTCTGCTACCAAGTTTTCCCCAAGTTCCTCACTCTAGTCCCAGTTCTTCCTCAGGGGTCCAAGAGAACAAGTCTGATTTTTCCTCCACACAATAGTCCTTCACACACTCCCAGAGAGCATCTTGTTCAGGTTAATGTGCCCAGCTTCTTCACCTGACCCTCACGTGACCTAGACGTAAGGCCACTGTCCTGTCTGGCCTCCTCTGAATACTCTCTCTGCAGCTTATCAAGGTCCTTTTGGATCCTGAACACTAGAGGGACTTCTTCCAGGAAGGCATGTGAGATTGCTACCCTTTCCTGGACCGTGAGTCAGAGCATTTGGGTTCAAGTTCTGGTCACCATGTGACCTTGAGCAAGAAACTGTGCCTCAGTTTCTTTATATTCATGAAACAGTAAAAACAAGCTGTGCTTCACTGTGTTTTAGGGAATAAATAAGATGATGGTTGTGAAAGCACTATGTTAAGTATGAAGTGTTATAGAAATGTAAGGTATTTTCCTTCCTTCCTTCCAGAGCCTATAAGATCCAACTAATTCAAACCCTAGTGAGTTCAATAAGTAAGAGGCAGGGTTTTTTTTTGATGTTTTGATCAGTGTCAGTTTTGCTGATTCCCCTCCCCCCCCTTTTAATTTAATTTTTAAAAAAATCCTTGTTTAATGGGATGGCCCCCTGGAAGAGGGAGGGGAAAAGACATAGTAGGAAAAGTGATGTAGAAACAAAAAGATAACCACAAAAGATTACTTTAAAAAAGTAAGTGAGAAACAGCATGACATAGTATATCTAGAAAGAGTCAACCTTGGAATCAAGAAGGGTGAGGTTTCACAGGAGAAGCTGAATAAATGCTGGATTAATAAAAGGAAAACAATACCAGTAACTCACTCAGGGGGTCTAAAGATGATTATCTCATCTGACAGAGAACTCAGGCTGAGGGAGGTTAAAGAAGCCTCTTAAAGTCCTACAAGCATGAGATGCAGAGACCAAATCTGGGCTCCTGATTCTCAAATCATGTAAAGTGTATTGTAAACTCTAAAGGCATATAAGAGTCACTTACTAAATGTTTACTGAATAAAGTACTAGGTAAACACTTTGTTAAAGACTGTAAAATATCACCATTAAGAACCTAATCAAATCTACCCACTTAGACAACCACACAACCCCCAGTTTTAGGGCCTGTATCTGGTGTTACCTTAAAACTACTTAAAAACCCAAATGTCCCCAAGAAGACTATAAACTAAAGATAAACTGCCAATCAGCATCAGTGGAAGGAGTTTTCCACACCACTGAAATCAAAAGTTTTGACAGTTTCACCAATTGCCATACTTCCAAAGGAGCTCAGTTTTTGATCCAAGACAGGCAAAACAAAATAATTAGACAGAAAACTCTCTAGAGGCAGCTAGCTAGGTGGCACAATGAATAGATTACCGGTCCTGGAGACAGAAGGACCCTAAGTTCAAATCCAGCCTCAGACACTTGATACTTACTAGCTGTGTGACCCTGGGCAAGTCACTTAACCCCAACTGCCTTGCCTTGCCGTCCCCCCTCCAAAATAAAGAAAAGAAAACTCTCTGTATAACTAGTATATAAAACCGGGGGCCAAAGGAAGCCCAGGAAAAGTGTTGCTAGACAGAGCCTAAGGCTTCTTCTTCCTCCCAACGCAGCAAGCACCAACAGGAGTTTCTCAAAGGAGAGAACAATGGACCTGAATTCAGAAGAAGGAGCTCCCATGTCTACTACCTGTGCGACCTTGGGTAAATCATTTACTTTCCTCAACTGTATAAATGGGGCTTACCCAGATTCTTTCATAAGACTGTTCAGGGACCAAATGAGAAAATGGATGTAAAGCATTTTATTACCACAAAGAACTCTATTAACATAAGCTATTATTTGATATTAAGAGCCTGAGAAAAAACAGATACAAAGAATTTTACAAGCCATAATTATACAATTTCATCTTGATGAGTTTTAGGCTCGGAGCATTTTTCCATGAGCTCAAACACTAGTAACTGCAAAGCACGCTATTATCAACTGTTGGGACTCCTATGCAGTGGCCCTTCTAGTCCACACACACTTGCATTAAAGTATCGAAATGCTTCCAAAATACACATGTACAAGCTGGTTCCCTCAAGACATTATTTTGGCAGTTCTAATGCTCAGTCTCCAAAGTCAAGGGGTTTGCACAATAGGACTCTGATGGTAGCCAGACCAAATGAGGCTTTCGAACAATTTGAAAGAGTAAGTCTTTCTGCCCTATACCTTCCTTGGAATTACTTTAAGACATATATATCCCAGCAAAAACCTGAAATGTGCACCAGACTGAATACTGATTGAGAAAACCAATAAGAAATTACAAGAAGTGATTTCTTGGACCCCAGAAATGCACAAAAAGTCAACCAGAGCCAACAGGAAAGGAGGTTACCAGCAAAACCGAGAGGAGCACAGACAAACAAGTCCAGACTTCCAGTAATACTAAAGGGCCAGAGACACATGCAGCCTACAGGGCTCTGTTGACTATAGGTAGCAAAAGTGGAAAGTTCTCCACAAAAGACCCAGGGAGGACATAGATACCCAGTGTGGGTTCCTTGGAAGCCCCAGGAAAGAGGGAAGCAGTGATCAGAGAAATGCTTCAGTGCTCATACTGGGACAGCCAAGGAGGGCCCTGAGGTCTCTAACACTCAGTACTAAGAGGGTCTAGAAGAGTCAACACTGAATCTGAGAGAGCTTGGAGGCCTGCACCCTGGAGGCTGAGGTCAATCAATACAAGAACCCAGAGTAAAACCAAGCAGGGTCACACTAAAAGTACAATAGGGGGTGGGGTCTAGTCCTGCCACAAAGCCTCAAATCAGGAACTAAAGCTAGAGAGATAGTAAATCAAAGAAGCACAATCATTGTGGATTTAGACCTCCCCCTAAAAAGGAGTAAGTAACTGAAAACTACAAGCTCGAACTCAAAGAAAAAAATGGATTTTCTACAAGGAATACATGAAAACCTAGAAGAAATGAAGCAAGCAATAAGGCTCTGGGGAAAAGATTAAGAAGGAGAATAAAGAGCTTGGGAAAAAATTCTTAAACAAATCATATATTCCCTAAAACCTGAATAGACTAAGTATAAGTCAAGGATTCTATGAGAAACTAAGAAATATTAGAACTCAAAGGACTGAAAAAACATTACAAGAAAACATAAGATATATGATATAAAAAATAACTGACATGAGAAAACAGGTCGAGTAATAATTTAAGAATTATTGTATTCCCTGAAAAATCATGATTTTAAAAATCCTGGAATTATATTTTAAGAAATTATAAATGAAAAAATACCTAGAATTGGGAGCCTAGAGGGCAAAGTGAAGACCAAGTCCTAGGAATATAGTAGTCAAAATCCAGAGTTCCCATGTCAAAGAAAAAAGTACCACGAACACCCAGAAAGAAGCCAGTTCACATGAGACCTGGCAGTTTCTACTTCAAAGAGATCTTGCAATATAATATTCCAAAAGGGAAAAGAGATAAGCTTACAACCAAGCATAACTTAACCTGTAAAGCTGAAGAGTCCTAATGATCTTTAATGGAAGAGAGAACTTTCAAGCATTTCCGATGAAAAGAGCAGAGCTATGCAGGAACTTTGGAATACAAAACAGAAGCTAAGAGAAATCCAGAAAAGTAAATTTACTTGAGCAACTGGAAAAAACTGTGTAAAGAGAACTGTATGATACAATGTTAACATCCTAATAGGGGCAGAATAAATAAAACATACCTTTTGAACCCTAATGTCTTTAAGGGGAATTGAGGGAGTTAAATAAGATAAAGAGGGCAGGTTGGTTCTGTTCTGACCATTTTAAAAGGCAAAAGTGAAGGAAGGTAAAAGGAATATATGACACACATGTGCCCACTCCCTGGAATTCATTATTCACACTAATGAGGAGCTCTCTGTGGTGTGAAAAGGAGGAAGCTGGTGGGACTTGCGCAAATCCCAAGAGGAGAAAAACAGAGGTGGGAGGAGTGGGCATCAAGGGGACTTCATTCTTTGCTGAAACAGGGTTAACCGCATATGAGCTCGAATTCTGTATGGAAATGCATCAAACTCAACAGAGTGAAGTGAGATGAACCAAAGGAACAATTTATACAGGGCTAGAAATAGAAATACTATAAAGAAAAACTGTGAAAGACTGAAGAAGTCTGATCAATGCAATGACCAACCAATATTTCCAGAGACACAAGATGAAGCATGTTACCCACCTCCTGATAAAGGAATGATCACTTCAAGGCACAGAGACATCCATTTCTGGACTAGGCTATCGTATTTGTTTTGTTGTTAGAGTGAGCTTTTTTGTTACAAGGATTTTTTCCTTTTTTCTCTTGAATTTTAATTGGGAGTGGGTTGGATTTGATAGAGGAGGAAGAAAAAGTGATGAAAAAAGAAGAGGAACATTAAAAGAAAAAAGCTGAGAAGAGAGAAGCAGAAGTTTTGAAAGTAATATGTGACATTTATTATAAACTTTTAAAAAGCAAGCAGAATAAAATGTAGATTCACAGTTTTATATGCAATCTTCTTTTTGTATTGTTATATATATGGAAACTCTTTTTAGTGTTTAAATTGCTATTAAGGAGTCCCAATTTTCCAACTTTTGCACACCTGAGTCTATAGCTCCCATAACTGCAAACAGGTTCGGCTTTAGAAATAAGAATGCCCTACTGATCCTCTGAAATATGGACAACAAATGCCATTTCTTTTGACCTGAGGATAAACCCTTAACACAGTCAAGATAACAGAAAAGAAAACAGGTCTCAGACTGAACTGATTCAGCCTGGGGAAGGGAACAAAAAGAAGCAGGCTGTAGTGAGGCCAGATGGAGCTCCCAGTCCCTGAAGCTATCCTTCACTCCTCACTTCCCACTCCCCAACAAGGTACCAAATCCTATAGATTAAACCTTTGGGTAACATCTCTAGCATATGGCCCCTTTTCTTCAGAGCCTCATCACCTCATGTCTGGCCTATTTCTGTGCAGTCTAATGACCTATCTAGTCTCTGCTCACTATAGGCTATTAAAGTCACCTTCCTTGAGTGTAGGTCTGACCATGTTACCCTCTCTCCTACTCAAATTCCAGGGATACCCCATGACCTCCAGGATCAAATGTAGAACCCTGTGTTTGGCTTTTAGAGCCCTTCACAACCTGGTTCCTTCCCAGCTTTTCAGTCTCCTTCCATTATACTCACAAAATCGAGTGACATTGGCCTCCTTGCTATTCCTTTAACAAGGGCTGTCCACCATGGCTGGAATCTTCTCTTATCTCTTCCCCTGGTTGCTTCAAGTCCTAGCTAAAATCCTACATTCTACAAGAAGCCTTCCCAATCCCCCTTGATGCCAGTGCCTTCTCTCTGTTGATCATTCATCTACAGCTTATCTTGTATTCTAGCATGCTTATACATAGCTGTTTTCATGGTCTCTCTCCCATAAGACCGTGCGGTCCTTCAGGAGCAGGAACTGTTATGTGACTGTCTTTGTATCCCCAGCGCCTAATACAGTGCCTAGAACAGGGTAGGCACTTAATGCTCGTTGACTTGACAGGCCTTGGTAAGAAACCAGCATCACATGGGTACATTCAAGCTTAAAGCAGACCTTCCCGAATCTCAAGAGATCATTCACCTCAAGAATGTTTCTTCAACATGACTTCAAGTGTGACCTCTGACACAAACTGTGTCTCAAGATGAATCACCTGATCCTCAGTTCTAGGCAACCCTCTAAGACAATTGATTGGAGTGATGGTGCTGGCCTATGTTGGTTGCAGAAATTGCTACATCCAGAAGTTCCCTATGTTAATGAATTCATGGGTCTTAATAGTCCCTATCCCAACCTGTATCATAATGAAATGAGTAGAGGACTTGGTGTCAGATAACCTGGGTTCAGATCCAGCATATAAGTTTACTGTCTATATGCATGACCTTGGGCAAATCAACCTCTCTCTCAGTATTTCCTTTTCCATAAAATGAAGAGGTTGGGTTAAATAAGCTCTAAATTCTTATTCAGTTCTTAAGAATTAGTTTTAGGAAATGCTATTATTCCATAAAAGTAAAAATCCTATCATTCTATGGAAGTACCTTCCTTTGACTTCAGGCAAGATTCTTTCTAGAAAGTCTGGGAGAACAAGATTTGCCAGTCTGTAGCAGGTGCCATGTCTCCACAGGGAAACACTCCCGAGCCTGTGCCAATGACAAGAAGGCACACAGCATGCAAGGCAGTCTAATTTTCACCAGAGTTCTTAAATGGTGCTAGTCCCTGCCAGCCACATTAACTCGTGAGAGCTGGAAGATCTTGTAAGGTTGCAGCTGGAGACAAGCTGATGCTCTGGGAAGAGGCCCTGACTTGCTGGGAACATGCTTCTTCAGCTTTACCAAAAGCACCCCATCAAACACTGTGAGCAGGACCTAGCATTGAGGGATAAATACCTGTGGCTGCGCATCAGGCCTTCTCTGAACTCCCACTGCCACCTATCCAGCTTGGGCCCACACCAAGGCCCACTAGCACTCAGCTGGTCTCCCAACCTCAAGTGTCTCCTTTCCCCAACCCATTCTTCACAAAACTGTTCATGTTAATACTCCTAAGGCACAGGCAGGCATGACCAGGTCATTGTCCTTGATCGATAAACATTTATTAAGCACCTACTGTGTGCCAGGCACTGTGCTAAATGTTAGGGATACAAAGAGGCAAAAGATAGTCCCTGCCCTCAAAAAGCTCCTGTTTTAACCTTGCTGACTCCTTACTTAATTCCTTAAGAATAAAACACAAACAGCTGAGTCTGGCATTAAGGCTCTTCACAACCTAGCTCTAATTCACTTTTTCAACCTTATCACTCCATATTCAGGCCAAACTGAATTACTTGCTGTTCCCCATACTTAACATTGCATTTCATGCTCTGAGCATTAGCCATAAGCTGTTGCCCATACCTAGAATTCACTCCCTTTATCAGAGCTTTCTCTGACCCTCCTAGCTGAGAGATTTCCTCTCTCCCTCAACAAATTTTCCTAAGGCTGTTCTGAACCTCTCTGCCACTATCACCTTTACAGCACACAGGGTGTCCCAAGTCTTATGGTAACCTTACACTTGTTTTTTTTTTAGATTTTTTTATTTTTGCTTTTTGGAGGAGGGAAGGTAGGGCAACTGGGGTTAAGTGACTTGCCCAAGGTCATATACCTACTTTTGTGTGGTGTCTGAGGCTGAATTTGAACTCAGGTCCTCCTGACTCCAGGTCCAGTGCTCTCTATTCACTGTGCCACCTAGCCATCCCTAACCTTAAGCTCATTAAAACTTATTTGTGTAATAAAACATACATTCTTTGTAGGGGTGTGTAGCACCAACATAATATTTATAGCACCCACAATCGAGATAAAGACCGAGACTATAAGTATCCCATGATATTCGATCACAAAATATATCAAACTCTCCAAACTCCCTCCTAGGTCTATTAAGGGGCAGGGAAGAGCTTCAAATTTCCATTCTCATTACAGGGTGATGAATGAGTTCCTTGAGGGTGGGGACTGGATCATTTCTATCTCTGAATTCCTACCACCTAACAGTGTCCGCCTGCACAAAGTATGCATTCAATAAATGTTAAATTGGAAGAAGGAACAAGCCACGAGACTTTGACCTTTGAGTCAGTTAAGATTTTCAATTCTACCATATTCAAACACTATGTTTTAAGAATCAAAAAGGATCTGTTATTTACTGATTTGGACATTCCAACAAACAATGCAGGTCCCAGTCCACCCTGAGAGACTCTTGCCCATGTCTTTCCTTTGGGTTGCTGTAGAGTGCACCCAACCTGTTGGAGACCCTTATCCACAGACTTCTGACAAAGAGAAGATACTAATAGTCAGGCTGCCCACCAGCCGTCCCTCATCCTCCTATGAGACCTGCCCACTTTTTCAAGAAAATATATTTTCCCAATAACAATCTTTATTCTAGTATCTAGTTCAATATGTTACATAACCCTATGGAGAGCAGTGGAGAGGCCACTGGAGCTGGAAGACACCTGATACCACTTACCCCAACCTAAGCAGAAGACCTGGGTCCAGATCCCAGTACCTCCATTTATTAAATGTGAATTACTGTATCAGTATGACCTTGGACAAATCCCTTACTCTGCTCTGAAACTTGGCTCTAACATCTCTTCCTCCTTGAAAATCCACATAGACATCTCTATAGCTGAATTTTGTTCATGGTTTTGGCATTAGTTAACTAAGAAGGAATTACTCAAGTTTTTCTCCAAGGCAGTAGGAGGATCGGATGGAAATCGGATGAAACATTGTGGTACAATATGCGGTAGAAAAGACATTAATGTTAGAAGCAGATCTGGGTCTAAACCCAGTCCTGCTATTAATTACCTGTGTGACCTTGGTCAAGTCACTTCACCTCTACACACTTTTGTCCTCATCTGTAAAATGAGGGGGATGGACTAGCTATAGGTTCTTTCCAATGGTAAATATTTGATTCTATAATCTGTAAAGTGAGGCTACTACCAGCTTCACAGGGATGATGAAAGGATCCAATGAGAAAAAGGAGGTAAAACACAATATAAATCAACTCCTACATCTATCTGACTTTAAACTCCAAAGCATCCTGAGGTAGACCAGAGGGTGGTGCCCTGTTACAGACAGAAATGGCTGTCAGACCAAATTACACGCAGTCCTTGGCTCTACCAAGTAAGTCTAATAGCCATACTGTCCCCATGTGCCCAAACATAGACTGCCTGAACTGGAAGAAACCTTGAGATCATAGCGCAAAGCCTTTGTTTTACAAATGAAGAATATGAGGCTCAGAGAAGAAACTCCTGACTTGAACCGGACGGCCTTGTAGTCACCTTAAACTCAGCATGTTCAAAACTTAACTCCTTATCCTTCCTCTAAACCTCAGGTAGAGGGCACCCCCATCCTCACAGCCTGGCATCACCCTCAACAACTCACTGCCTCTCACCCCCCTACCAAACTGTGGCCAAGTCTAAAAGCCCCTGTTTCACACTCACAGCCCTTCATCCCCTGGCCTGGCCTTCCCGCCCTCCCTCCCAAGTATTCTGGGATCCAGTGACATTGGTCTTCTCACTGATGCTCAAACAAGACATTCCGTTTCCGGACTCAAGGCATCTTCATCTGTCCCCCATGCCTGGAATTCTCTCCAGGCTCATCTGCCTTCTTCAAGTCCCAGCTAAAATCCCATCTTCTAGAAGAAGACTCTGCAGGAACTCCTTAATGCTAGTGCCCTCCCTCTGTCGGCGTGCTCGATTCATCTGCATGTAGCACGCTTGTACAGAGTCACATGCACACACTGTTTCACCCACTGGACAGTGAGCACCTTGAAGTAGGTACTGACAGGGTTTTCTTCTTACCCCAGTACTCAGCACTAGGTGCTCAACAAATCTGCACTGGCCAACTTGCCTAAAGTCACAAGAACAGGAAGAGGTGACAGATCCAGGACTAGAACCAAGATCTATGAGCCCAAGGGTTCAGGCTCATTTTAATGCGTCATAAAGCCCAATTCTCCAGTGATGAGGAACAGAGGAGTGAAAACCATCCTGAGAACTGTAGGTTTTGAAGCCTGCTCCCCCAACTACATTCTCTATGGCCTCTTGAAAGGGTGGTCATCATAAATGGTCAAACCCCGGTGGCCTTTGGAAGGAGAGGAGTCCAATCCCAACACCAATCCTCTCTAAGGAAGTTTGCCCAGAGGTTCACTACTCCATGACAAACTTTGGGGCCCAACAGCCTTCCATTAAGTTCACCAGAAAGAATCAATGTGTGTGTCCCACACCATGCACAAAGGAAGAGACTCCTGTGGCTAACACTCAAATTTACAGCTGAAAGGGACCTTCAGGATCATCCAGTCCAAAGCTCTTTGATGAGGACACTGCAACTCAAGAGAGGAGAGATCTTCCCCACCACAAGTAATAGTGATTAGCAGAGCCAGGACTGAAATACGTGCTCTGATCACAAATTCAGTACTCTTTGTGGGGGCATGCTGCTTCCCTTGGCTCAGTGATGGTACAGCCTCCATTTAAAGATCTCTGGCAATGGGGAATTCATTATTTCCTGAGGCAGCCCATCCACTTTTGGACAATTCTCACTGTTACGAGTTTTTCCTTATGCAGAACCCAAACTGGCCTCTCCAAAATTTCCACACAGGGCTTTAAACTTGCTCAAAGAACTTTCCAATACACTCTCTCAATCAAGTCTCACAACCACTCCACGTCCCGTGAGGCAGTCACTATATTCCCTATTTGACAGAAGAGGAAATGGAGAACCAAAGCGTTTCAATAACTTGCCATAGATCATAAGCCTAATATTCATCCGAAGTTTAGAGCTGGAAAGAATCCTATACACTATACAGTCCACACCCCTCATTTTACAGATGTGAAGAGCTAAGCCCCAAAGAGGTTCGGAGACTTGCCCTAGGTCAGGCAGGTAATAATATGAGAAGCTTAATGGAATACTATTGTGCTATAAGAAAGGATGAATAGGTGAACTTCAGAAAAACCTGGAAAGACTTATATGAACTGATGCTGAGTGAAGGGAGCAGAAGCTGGAGAACACTGTACACAGTAACAGTCACAGTGTGTGATGACTAATTGTGATAGACTTAGCTCTTCTCAGCAATGCAAGGACCTAAAACAATTCCAAAGGACTCATGATGGAAAATGCCATCCACTTCCAGAGAAACAACTATAGTCGGAATGCAGAGCAAAGCAGACTATTTTGTTTTGTTTTTCTTTCTCATGATTTCTCCCATTTGTTATAATTCTATGCATCATGACTAATACGAAAATGTGTTTAATAGGAATGCATGTGCAGAGCCTCTATCAGACTGCATGCCATCTTGGGAAAGGAGGGGAAGAAAACTTATGGAAGTGAATATTGAAAACTAAAAATTGAAAATAATAAGAAGCAGGTCTGAATACTCAATCCCAGGTTCTCCAGTTCTAAGGCCCGAGCTCTTTCTATTCTGTCACCATGATGGCAATTTCCATCCATTCCTAGCCCCTTGAAGGAGAACTTCATTAATTCTTCCTCAGTTGACTCATGAGAAACCCAGACTACCTACAAAGGAGTAAAATGGCCCATGTAAGAAATGGAGTCAATGGAAGCTCCCCTGCTCTGATAAAGAACAGGATCTAATCAGAGTACCTGAGGCACTCAGGCTGGGGGAAGACAGGCAGTCCCTGTTTCCCCCCAGAAAAGATAATGTCCAAGACTCTTTCTATATTCTGACAATAAAGGGAAATGATGAAAAAGAACACTGAAAAATTTAAAGGGCTATATAAAGTGCTATATAAATACAAGAGAGTATTTGTGTAGAAAACCGAAGGACAAGCAACATCTGATGGACAAGGATCTCCAAATACACAAGCCATAAAAATGACAGGTTAGTCAAAAGCCTTTCTCTACTGACCATGACTACAGAGCTGTTTAAGATGAAATACATATTCACACTCCAAGGGGCTCTCCCTTGGGGATTCTAAGGAATGAATGTATTCTGCACCTCCCATCTGGGAAAGGCACTTCCTCACAGGACTTCCATTTAATGTACCTCTTTCCTTTATAATTTTTAACAGCTCCAGGTAGAACAGATATTGAGGAAGAGATGGAAAACAGTCTGCTAAGCCAAATTCTATGACAAAGAACAGTCAGTTAACAAGTATTTATTAAGTGCCTATGCCAAGTCTAAAAGGGCAGACAACATGCAAAAAACTATGTACAAACAAGACACAGACAGGATAAATTGGAGATAATCACAGATGGATTAGCATTATAGAAATCAGGTGGGATTTTAGCTTGGCTTGAAGGAAGTTAGGAAACAGATGAAGGAGAGCATTCCAGGCCTAGGAGGGAGACAGAGATTTGTGATATAGTGGGATTGTTGTTGTCATTTAGTAGCTTTTTAGTCATATCTGACTCTCTATGACCCCATTTGAGGTTTTCTTAGCAAAGATACTGGAGTGGTTTTCCAGTTCATTTTACAGATGAGGAACTGAGGCAAACAGGGGGAAGTGATTTTCCTAGGGTCACACAGCTACTAAATGTCTAAGACCAGATTTGAAGTCAGGAAAAGGAGTATTCCTGACTCTAGGCATGGTACGCATTTTGACACTTAGCTGCCCACATAATTGGATTGGTATTTGCTTTATGGAAAGAGTACCTTAACAGATTGATAACAGACCAACCCAGTTTTGGAATTTGATACATTAACCTTCCTCCCATTAATCTTAGTTCTCTTTATTGGAAAGAGAACTAAAGTTGGAATCAGGAGACCTGGTTCAAATTCTGTCATACAGTGACAGGCTTTGACTAAGACTAAGGAACCCTGTCTTAATATTGTATACAATGATTCAAGGTTTGCAAAGTGTTTGATATCTTACTTGGATCTTCACAACAATACTGTGAGAGAGGTGCTATAAGCTCCATTTTACAGATGAGGAGATTGAGGATCAGACAGGCTAAATAATTTGCCCGGGATCCTATTGGTAGTGTGTATCTGAGGGGGATTCAAACCTAGGTATTCCTGGATCCATATCCAATATCTCTATCTATTATTGAAAGCTGCCCTCCTTTCAAGCAGCCTCTCCTTTCCAACCCATCCTCCAAACTGACAGTCCGAAAAGCACAGATCCCTCAGCAGATCAAAAAAAGTCTCAGTGGCTCCCTATTGCCTTTATACTGAAACATCAATTCATCTGGCTGGCTTCCTCTTCACTTGGCAGGCTGATGCCTCCCCCAGACATCCTCAACATTCCAGCCAGATTAGCATGACCCGAAGGCTCTACACTTCTAGTTCCTCTTAAAGGTCACCTCAATTGCCTCCTTAGATGGGAGGCCTGACCCCTCCCCCATAATGGTGAGCACTATGGTACCCACCAAGGCCCTGAAATGACTGTATTTTAAGTGGTCTCCATTTTGTCCCAAACCCTACCAAGGAATGGGAACTGTACTAAGAAAGTTTCCCCATCTTTCCTCATAAGTTACTCTCTAAGGTTGAACCTTGATCACATTCCTCTTCTCCTTAAGCACCTTCAATGGCTCCTTGCTACACTTGCCCAAGACCTTCCATGATCTGTTCTCAGTCTTTTACTTTGTCTTCTATTACTGCTTAACTTCAATCCAATTAATGCCCTCCAATTCTCCAAACATGCCCAGAATTTCTTCAGATCTACACTTATGTTGACATTTCCCTTTGCCTACCCTCTCTCCCATTTAAATCTGACCTTCAAGGCCTAGCTCTAATACCATCAGCTCCATGAAGCAAGCCTTTCCTAAATTCCCAAATTAGAAGTGAATTCTATGGCAAAGTCCACTCCTTCTCTAACATAGCAAGTACCCAATAAATATATTAGTTCAACAAGACTTGCATGAATAACTCAGGTAACCCATGCCCTGAAGGTCTCAGGTACATGTATATATGACATGTCGATGGGTATAATAGGTAGATAAATCAAAGTTTTTCTTAAACCTGATTCTTTTTATTAGAATATAAAACATCATTTATTTCAATTCTCATGGTGGCAACTTTGCAATCCATTCAACTATAAAAAAAAAAGACAGTTTGGTATCAATATAACAATCAGTTTGGAAAAAAAAATACAAATTGCAGACTAGCAGAATTAGAGATATTCCTAAGGATTTTAAGGATTTAAATTTTACATTGATCAACCTAATTTCTTAAGTTAGAAACTTTCTTTCTTAGAAACCAGACTAAGTTATCACATAGCCATCATGAAATCATTCCACAGAACAATTACGCCTTTAACCACATTCCAAAAAGAAACATGGGCTAAAATATCCCTATTTCAGAGGTGGTTTTTTTCCCCTGGGTGAAGCTGTTGGGACCTGGGGCATTCCTTGGAAGAGAAGTGACTACTAGCAGGCTAAGCATCCTGCTTGGGCATGAACAAAACAGAAATCATTATTACTCTCTCCATCTCTCTTCCCAACTTCCCTATTTCTCTCAAGGTCATCACTTTCCTTAACATTTGTCCTTTTCCTCATCCCTATCTCTTCACCTCACAAGACCACCCTTGCAAAACGTAGTGTTCCCAAGGAGCAATATACTAAATAAAAAACAAAGCTTAGAATGGGGGCACAAGCCATGAGTGTGTTCCTTCAAAGTATGATGGTTATCACTACTAAATGGTGTTTTAGTAACTAATAATTTCCCATTTCTGGGATATTATTCCACCTTTTTAATGCCTGGGAGTTCTACTGGTATCTTTGCAACAATTCTTCACAGACCATCAGGAAAACGATATGCAAACAACTGTGAACAGACAGAACATATAAAGAATTGGGAATAATCTCTGAGGGAAGATAGGTAAGTAAGACTGGGAAGGCTTTTTGCAGAAGGTGAGACTTTAGAAAGGGAAGTCATGAGGCAGGAATGAAGGAGACAGGGAGATGGACTATTTGTTGTGTTTGAGGAATAAATAAGCAAGGAGACCATGGTCACTGGATCACAGAGTACAGGGAGGGAAGTAAGGGATAGAACGACTGGAAAGAAAAGGAGGGGCCAGATCATAAAGGGTTTTTGTTCATGCATTGAAAAAAAAAATTCAATGACATTTTAGAAAATCTGGCTCCAATCTATCTTTCTAGACTAATCTCACATTATTTCCTCTTCACACACAGAGTTCTAGCCAGGCTGGTCTCTGGCTGCCCTCCCTTTCATCTTCTCCTACAGTGCTTTTACCCAAGTCTTCATGGACTTCTCTTCTAGCCTCAGCTCTGCTTCCTGGACATCCCTAGCCTCTCTTTAGGTGCCACTTTCTGGGCTTTCCTCAATCTCCTCTGTCCTCTTCCACCCTTAAAATAACTTACTTGTACATATTTCATATTCACTCATTTACACCTGTTAACAATAGCTGATATTTACATATGGTTTCTGCATTTGCAAAAGCATCTTATTTCATTTTCACAACCCCGTGATACCTACTATTAACGTCCCTATTTCAGAGATGGCGATGAGTCAGTGAGAGGTTGGGCAGGATCACCCAGCCAGCAAGTGACTGAGGCAGCCCAGCGCTCCAGCCTCGATAACAGAGTGCCTTTTACTGTAAGTAGAAGGTAAGTTCCCTGAGGGCAGGGGCTATATCACTCTTGGGTCGTGACATTCCTGAGCGCCTTGCCCTGCACATGCTACACAGATGAAAACACAGAAATCAACAGATGCGCACTGTAACCTCAGACGCTGCTGAAAGGAAAGAGTCTAGGAAACTCAATACTCGCCCCTTTTAGAGCTTAGGCCTGAACAGGCAACACGGGTGAATATGCCGACAGCCCCGCTGCTCCTCTGCCCAAAGCAGGGTCAAGGGCGGCGCAGACCCCGGGGCTGGCCCCCAAACACACCGCCTGCTCTGGGGAGCCTCTCCAGCCCGGGAAGGCAGCTCCCCGAGGCCAGGGCCCGAGCGAGCTCTCACAGGTGCCTGGGGAAATACCAGGGAGCTCTCACAGCTTGCTGCAAGACAGCGCAACAATTAGCACTCTGCACTTCAGGGGGGGAAGGCCAGAGCACTGGCGCAGGGAGGCCCGGGCCGCGGTCAGACCCCCGCCCAGCTCCCGGAGGCCAGCGAGAAGCACCCACCCTCCGGGGAGGGGCCGCCTGCCTCCGAGACCACCCCCGCCCCCCTTTCACTCTGTCTTTCCAGGGGACTGGAGGGAAGAATAGTGGGGAGGGGGGACCAGAAGAAAGGGAAAGGACGGCCTGGGAGAATGGAGCTACAGGAGCGGAGCGGGCAGGCCTGGGGGGAGAGGGGAGAGAGGGCAGGCCCGGAGGAAGGGGAGACAAGTGGGGGAGGGGAAGGCAGGGCCGGGAGCGTGGGAGGGCAGCCCCGGGCAGGAAGCCGGTAGGCCTGGGCAGGGAGGAGGGGAGCAGGCCCAGGGGGGCACGTGGGAGGGTGCGGGGTTAGGAGGGGAGCAGGCGGAGTGGAAAGGGGGGGAGACATGGGAAGGGACGGACCAGGAGGTGGCAGGCCTGGGGGTGGGGGGTGGGAGGAAACCGGCTAGGGGGCGGGAGGAGGCAGACCTGAAGGTGCCGTGGGAAGGGGCAGGCCTTGGTGGGAGAGAGAGCAGGCCGGGTAGAGGGAGTAAATGGGGAAGAGAGAAGGCCTGCGGAAGGCAGAGGACTCAGGCCTTATTAGGCCCCGGCCCGAGGGATGAGGGGTGGTAGCCTGGTCCCCGGTGCTGGTCCTAGTCCCCGACCCCTGAGCTCACCGGCAGCCGCGGGGAGATCTCGGCCGAACAGGAGTGGCAGAAGTACCGTCCGGGCTGCGGCGAAGCCTCCGCCATTTCCCTTCCCCCCCACCCCCCCCCCCCCGGAACCCCAGCGCGCACGCGCAGCGCCCTCGCGCCCGCCCGGCCTCACGTACGCACGCATGCACGCACACTCACGCCTTACTCGGGATTTCTCGCACGCACGCATCCGCTTTACTTGCCCCTCCCTTGCGTATATACGCACTCGCGCGCGCGCACACACACGCATAGAAGGAGCTCGAAGAGGCGGTGCCGCCGAAGCGTTGAGCAAGTAGAGAGGAACGAGGCTGCTGACGCGCTTATGGCACCCGAAAAGGACCAAGAAACATGGGAGGGAGGTTCCACGCGCCTGCGCGCCTGAGTCACTTACACGATCGCGTAGACTAACGTGTGCGTCCCCTGGCGGAGGACCTTGGAAAAAGCTCCAGGGAAAGCACGTGGCTGGGAAAGGGAGAAGGTCTGGAGGATAGGACCCAGGGAGTCATTCCTCTCCATCATTAGTACCAGGGAAAATTGTTACTCCCGGGCGGTTATGAATGCGGAAGCTCCGAGGTTAAAATAATTATGAAGACCTTAGTGTCTGAGCTCCCTCTCCCAGGGAAAATGAGCCCCAAAAGGAGATCTGGACCCTACTAACATTGGGCTCTGGGCTGCTTCTTCCAGCATCACCTTCCAGAGAGCGTCCTTGGTGACTCAGTTACTGATACACCCACTCCCAGCATAGGGCTGCAAGCAGCCTACAATCCAGCAGTACCCCCCACCGCCCTCATTTTAAAGATGGGAAAACGGAAACCCAGAGAAAGGAAAGGACTTGACCAAGGTTATAAAAACCATCTCACCAGACCCTCTCATTATGCGGATGGGGAAACGCGGAAATCTGCCCAGGATGACTGGTTAGTGGCATGGCCAGAACTTGAACCCGGTGCTTTTCTGCTTCCCCTCTTTGTGCTGGAAATAAACAGCATCAGTCATTTATCAGAACAATGAGTCGCCGAATACGGTTAAGCTGTTCTTTCAAAAACTGTCTTTTTGGTTCTTATTAAGTGGATCGTGAGGGATAATTAAGAATTTTGGCTTAAAAGATCCTTTTCCACTGTGGGTCTCCCACAGTGTCCGTTATTGCTCAAAGTGTCACTTATTAGATCAGTCAAGCATTGATTGATTAAGCTCCTCTCCCATGCTGGGCACTGGGGGATACAGAGACAAAAGCAGTTCTTGCCCCTCTCTATTCTAACCTTCTGCAGAGCGACAAAACTGCCACAGCCAAGTGTGTGCAGAAAGGTGGGGGGCATCTGAGCTGCACCTTTGACAGAAGTGGGGGGTGGTGAAGAGACGAGGAGGGGCATTCCACGGAGACAATGTCAAGTTCATCAAACAGCGCTTCCTGCAGTTAATCTAGAATGTAGAGTACCCAGTGGGGCATAAGGTTAAACTTCAAAGGTGACAGTTTGGAGCCAAATTGGGGAGGGGAGGTGCCGTGCTGATGCCAGGCTAAAGACTTGTGTCTTATCCTACAGACAATGGGGAGCTATTGAAGGATGTTATAAGGTCAGATCAGTGACCTATGAAGATTGTTTTTAGCAGCTTCGTGGTTTGGGGAGGGGAAAGCCTGGAGGTAGGAAAACCAGTTAGAAGGTTTTCCCTAATAATCTTAAATGAGTGATGATGAAGGCAGGAGGAAAGAAAGAAAAGGAGGAAGATGGAAGAGATGCATGAAAGAATTCAATAGGACTTAGTAACTGAAAGGATGGGGGTAGGGAGGAAAGGAAGAGTCAGAGGGCTCTAGGGTGGCACCAGAGAAATAGGATGTCTGGAGGACAGAGTTTAGGAGAGAAGCTAATCAATTCTGTTTTGAACATTTTGAGTTCGAGATACCAGAGAAGGCAGGTTGTCCAACAGGCACTTGGAGAAACGGGACTGGAGTCCAGAAGAGCTAGACATGTAGCTCTACATAAAACCCATGGAGGTTGATTAGATTGCCAAGAGAGATAGTCAAAAGAAGGTCCAAGTCAGAGACGTGGGGGACCAGTCAGTCAACAAACATTTACAAAGCATTCGCTATGTGCCAGGCGCTGTGAGGAGAGAACGAAGAGAAAGGGTATGTCTTAAATCTTCTAGGAAAACCAAGGGAAAAGGACAAATCTAGCAGGAAAAAGTGGTCATCGGTGTCCGAAATAGAGATATTAAAAAGCATGAGGACTGAAAAAAGGTCTTTGGGTTTATCAGCAAAAAGACAGCAGGAAACTTATGAGAGTGCAGTGTCACTATACTCTTGTAGTCTGAAGCCAGACTCCAAAGGGTTGAGGAGGGTCAGGAGGAAGTGTGTATAAACAGCTAACTCTCTATGAGTTCATCTGTACGAAGGACTAAAGATATAACACAATAGTTTCAGGGGATGGTTCATAGTCTGGGTCTGATCTGTCTTTCCAACCTGATTTCGTATTTCTCACCCCCAAACTTTTCACATTCCAGTCCAGTCAGCGTGTATATATTGAGGGCCTACTAAGGGCCAGGTACCATTCTAATCACGAAAGATACAAAGGAAGACAAAAGACAATCCTGCCCCTGGCGTATGGGGGAAACAACACGCCAAAAATGACACTCAGACAAGATGAAGACAGGATTTGTTGTTGTTGTCGAGTTCTTTTCAGTCACGTCCAAGTTTTCGTGACCGCATTTGGGGTTTTCTTGGCAAAGTTACCAAATAGCAATGGTGTGCTATTTACTTCTCCAGCTCATTTTACAGATGAGGAAACTGAGGCAAACAGGGTGAAGTCACTTGCCCGATCTGAGGCCAGATTTAAAAACTCAGGGAGATGATTCTTCCTGATTATAAGCCTGGTGCTCTATCCATTTTGCCACCTAACCCCTGAGAGAGGGTAAATTGGGTGTAATCAAGAGAGGGAAGACACTGATATTAAGGAGGACTGGGAAAGGATTTCTGAAGAAGGTGGGACTTTATCTGAGTCTTGGAGGAGCCAGGCTTCATTCCAGCCAAAGTAGCTTCCTGGCAGTCAGCCAGTTGGCCAACCAGCATTTATGGAGTGCTTCTAATATGCCAAGCCCTAGGCTTACAAAGAAAGGCAAATATGGTCCCTCCTCTCGAGGAGCTCACATTTTAATGGGAGAGACAATATACAAACAGCTTCATACTCACAAGACACATGATGGGGTGTAAATGGAAAGCCATCTCAGAGAGAAGGCACTAACAGGGGTGGCGAACCTGTGGCCTCAAGGCAGATGGAGAGGACCAGGAAAGACCTCTTACAGAAGGTGGGATTTAGGTGGAATCTAATCTTGAAGAAGTGTAGGGAAACTAGGAGGTGGAGGGGAGCTGAGAGAATCTTCCAGGTACAGTCAGTCTCTGCACTGCAGGATATGTGGAGGGGAGAAAAGGGTCAGAAGACTGGAAAAGTGGGAGGGGGCTGGCCTGTTCAGGGTTTGAAAGGCCAAACAGAATATTATGTATTTTCTTCTGGGGGGAACAGAGAATCACTGGAATTTTATTGACTACTGGGGAAAGGGAATGGGGGTGGGAGTGGGGGCTAACATGGTCAGATCTGTACTTTATGACAAAATGGATTGGAACGGGGAGAGACGAGGCATGGAGACTTACCAGAAGCTAATTTCTGGAGTCCTAGTCTAAAGTGATGGAGACCTGGGACCAAGATGGTGTCTGAGTCATCAGAGACAAGTGAAGGGAGAAGGAAAAAGAAAACCACAACAAAATATTTTAAGGGTTTACTCTATGCTACTGTGCTGAAACAGCAAGACTTAGCAGCAGACTGGATTTGTGAGGTCAGAATAAGTGAGAAGTCAAGGAGGGTGCCAAGGTGACTGGAAGAAGGGTGGTGCCCTCAACAGTCACAGGAAAGCTGGGAAGAGAAGAGTTTGGGGTGGATTGGAAAGACGATGATTTTGATTTGCAGCTTGAGTTGGAGATGTCTATAGGACATCCAATTGGAGATGTCTAAGATGTGGCACTCTCAGGAGGAAAAGGATGTCTGCATCTCTACATTTAAGGAGTATCTGCTGCTTCCCCCCCATACACTCCCATATGTAACATTCCATCTCAGTCTGCCATGCCCGGGGTGTTCTCCCTCCTTAACTCTATCTCTTGGCATCCTGACCTCCATTGGAGGTTGAATCCAAGCACCACCTCCTACAAGAGTGCTTTCTTTATTGGACATTTTGACAGCGGGACATTTGGCAATCCCACCTTCAAAATTACCTTGCATATATTTTGATTTTTTTTTTATCTGTGAACATGTTATTTCCTCCCAATAGAAAGTAAGGTCTTTGAGGGAAGGACTGTTTTTGTTTTTGTCCTTGAATTCCCAGTGCCTAATAAGTACCTAGCACATAGTAGGTAGTCAATAATCAATCAATCAACAGCAACAATAACAATAGCTAGTAGTATTTACAGAAGTGTTTTAAGGTTGGGAAAGAATTTTACATTTGTTATCTGATTTGATCCTTACAGTAACACTCTGAAGGAGATGCCATTATTATCCCCATTTTACAGATGAGGAAACTGAGGCAGAAGGTTGACTTACCCAAAGTCAAACAGCTCATTTTGAGGCAGAATAGGAACTCAGATCTTCCTGTCTCCAAGTCTAGCACTCCATTACGCCACCTGTCTACCAAGAAACATTTATTAAGCACTCACTGCGTGCTAGGGGCTGTATAATAGCTAGCTCATGGTAATAATAGCTAGCATTCTATAAATAGGATCGTTAATAGAATAAAATAGTTGCAAAGCACTTTACAAATATCTCCTTTGATCCTCAGGACAACCTTGCAAGATGGGGGGGCTATTATCATTCCCATTTTACAGCTGAGGCACAGAGGCAAGTTATAGTTACACAGCTAGTAAATGTCTGAGGATGGATTTGAACTTGGGTCTTCCTGACTCCAAGTCTAGCACTTTGGTCCCTTGTGCCACTTATACAAGGAATGCAAAGAGAAGAACTCCTGATGATCCAGATTCAATCGAGTGGCCTAGGTCTGCCACACCTTCCTTCCCTCTCTTGTGTCGTTAAACAACCTCTTCTCCAGGTAAGTCCAGTCCAACACCATTTATTAAGCCCTCTATTAGGGATATAAAGACAAGAGGAAAAACAGCCCTACCTTCGAGTAGCTTATATTTTAGGGAAGCTGGGGAGATACACAATGGAAGCACAGCTTGTGGGATGGGTTCACACAATCTGTCTAAAACACCTTTGACAATGCCATTGATTAGCCTCCCTTACAATTTGCCTTTGCCCTTTCAGTTCATTACCTGAGTTCCACCCCAATGCTTCCCCACGCCCCAGAGCATCCCAGTATCGATGTTAATGTCCTATAAGTCGGTGGGGGTGGATGGGGAGGATGGGGAGTTGATCTAGGGAGTTCCCTTAGATGAATTCAACTTGATGCCAAGGGAGTGAAGCTTTGTTTGGGGTATTCGATGGGCAACTCCCCATGATCATACCTACTGGGACATGGCAACCCCTAATTAGGTCTCAGGGACTGGGGCATCGCCAAGATGAATTGGCTTCATCAGCTGTGATAGAGCAGCAAGATACTATCTGATTGGCACTGAAGGTCAGTGAGGAGGAAAAAGAATTTCAGAAATATAAGACAAGTCACAAGACTGTTATAAACAAGTCCCATAGACCATCACACAAGCTATAATAGCTAGATCCTCTGAGTTCCACCAGAGATCTTGAGTCTCCCAGTTAATCAATTTTTTTTTTGAACTTCATTCCCATGACCTTGGTCACCTGGAAGTGGCAGCCTTCACCATCATTCAAACCTTTTATTCCCTCCCATATTCTTACCCCCTCCATGGCCACAGCCTCCGATCCTTCCTTTTCTCTTTCTGCCTCCACTCCTACTTTTCTCCCTTTTATTCATTCCTTAACTGCATTGTATCCAGAAAAAGGTAACCAGGATGGTGAGAGATCACTGTATATGTGTAAAGATCAGTTGAGGAAACTGGGGATGTTTAACCTGGAGGAGAAATGACTGATGCGAAAGACCCTCATTTAGAAGAGCAATTTGGCATTCGATTTGGCCCCAGAGGAAAGAAGGAGGCGTTTGGGTGCAAAGGGGCAGATTTCACCTCATTATGGGAAAGAGCTTTTCAAAGTCCAAAATGAGACTAAGTTCAAAGGGGAATGGGCAGCCTCAGGAAGCAGTAGGTCCTCCCTCATCGAGGGAGTCTTTGAACAAAAGTTAGGCGGTCACTTCTTGGGCACGCTGGAGAGGGAATTCTTGCTCAAAGTTGGGTTCTGAGGACCTCAGATGGCCCCTGAGGGCCTTTCCAGGGTTGAAGTTTTGTGATTCTGTGACACAGACTGTTTCCTTCTTCAGACTGGGGCTCCCCAAGGGTTGAGCCACTTTTCCATCTCAGACTGGGGGTTCCTTTAGATCAGAAGCCACACCCCACCCTCCCTGGCCCCTCACCCCACCCCAAGACTGCAGGCTTCCCTAGGACAGGGCTTGTTTCCTCTTCGGAATCATTTTTATTCCCTCTCAAGTGCTAGGTCTGGGTGGACCCATCAGATTCGGGCAGCTATCCCTCCATCTCCTAGGCCTCCTCCCTGCCTGCCTGTCTTCATTCTAAACCCCCCCCCCCCTTCCCTCCTCCTGGAGCCCTGCTGTCTCTCTTAAGTCATCACCCCGTGTTTACCAGAATCCCAGATGTGCGTCCACGTCGGCACAGCCCGGCTCAGCCTCGGGTCTTTCCAAGGGGAGGTTCCCTCTCTGGCCCCTCAGCCCCCGCTCCCACAGGCACCGGGCTTGGGCCAAACCCCGTCAGTCCCAGCTCCTTCCCCCAGCCGCCAAGGGCCGAGACCCGGGGATTTCAAGGACTCTACGTCAAGAACCCAGGGAGGGATCTCAAGAGGCTCCGGGGTCTTGCCCCTGCCTTATGGCCTGACTGAAGACCAGCCCCTCCCTCCCCCCAAGCTCCCTACATCCTCTTCTCCTTCCCTAGCTCCAGCATTTTCACCTCTAGAATCATAGAACATGGAACATAGAACATCAAAGCTGGAAAAGACCTTAGAACATATGCAAAGAGACAGATTCAATCTAGACGTAAGGAAAAACTTTTTTTTAACAACTGGCGCTGTCCATAAGAGACATGGGCTGCCTGGGGGAGGTGTGGGCATCCCTCTCATAGGAGACCCTCAGGTAAAGTCTAGATGACCACTTGTCAGCTCTAATGGGAGTGGGGATCATTTTTCAGGTATGGATTGGACTGGATGATCACTGAGGCCCTTCTAAACCTGAAATTCTGAGATTCTGTCAACATAGACTGTCAGAGCCAAAAGACACCATAGGACACAGGACCTTAGGTCATAGAAAGGCAGACCTGAATTCAAATCCTGCCCCAGACACTTGTAAGTTGTGTGACCCTGGGTGAATCACTTAATGTCTTTCTGCCTCAGTTTCCTCAATTGTAAAATGGGGATAATCACAGCACAGCCACCCAGAGTTGTTGTGAGGCAGGGCAGCAGAGGGAGGAGGACCCCGTGACATTGTCCAGTTCGGCCACTTTGTCTTACAGATGGGAGAACTGATCCCCCAGGGAAGGGAAAGGGTTTACCCAGGACATCTACCCAGATTGGTGGCTGAACTGGGACTTGAAATCCCAGGCTTTCAGCTCAGGGTTTTTTGTCCCAAATCACTCTGCCTTCTCTCCCAAAATTCTCCACTTCGCAACATAAACTGCCAATTCTCTCACCCCCTTTAAGAGCATTTATGTAATAGGGGTACAAGAGAAGTAGGCACGAGGGTGGAAAGAACAGCAAATCTGGAGGCTGAGGAGTCACAGATCCTCCCTCAAAAACCTTCCCCTTTCTAGGCCTCAGTTTCCTCATTTGTAAAATTAAGGGATTAAACTAGATTACCTCTAGAGTGGCTAGAAGGGCAATTAGGTACAAGAGCTGCATTTGGAGTCAGGAAGAGCCGAGTTCAAATCCTCTCTCAAACATTTAGTAGCTGTGTGACCTGGGCAAGCCACTTACCCTTGGTCAGCCTCAGTTTTCTTCATCTGTAAAATGGGGATAATAACACTAACCTCCTACCTTCCAGAGTTGTTAAGAGGATCAAATGCAATGACATGCAGCTAGGACTTCATTAGTGAAGTATGCACATATTTGCATTCTCACTATTGAAAGTTATAATTATGTAATGTATGGTGGTTGGTTCCAACCCAGTGGAAAGATGCCTGGGAATTCCCACTTATTGAGACTTCACCAAGTGTGCACAGCAAACCTTAAAATACTACATAAATGCTAATCAGTCTATGAAATAAGCCCCTGGACAATTTTTCACCTTTCCTCTATCAAATCACAATTTAATTTAATTTAAAAAGTATTTATTAAGAACCTACTAGGAATTTGGAGCTCAAAACTTTAAAAACAATAACAATGAATGTTAAAATTGTTTTTACATGTAATTGGGGAAAAATAAAATGTTATTAAAAACATTATGAGGGGAGCGGGAAGGAGAAAAGGGGGAGAAAATTTGGAACTCAAGGGATTGCGGAAACTGAATGTTGTAAACTAAAAGTAAATAAATAAATGAAAAAAAAACATACTGTGGAAGAAAAAAAAAGAACCTGCTATGCACCAATAACTATTCTAGGCATTCATAAAAGGCCAAAAACTGATCTCAGACAAAAGTCAGAGATAACTTGTTCTGAGACTCTGATTATTCATATCAAATGAGGCTTAAAGCAGACTTCCCCAAGGAAGGGAAGGGAATGAACATTTCTTTGTATCTACTATGTGCTAAGCACTATTGTGAGTGCTTTTTACAAATGCTATGTCATTTGATTCTTACAACCACCCTGCAAAATAGGTGCTATTATTATCCCCATTTTGTTGGGGAGGAAACTGAGGCAAAGAGAGGTTAAGTGACTTGCCCAGGGTCACACAGCTAGTGAGTGTCTGAGGCTGGATTTGAACTCAGGTCTTCCTGACTGCAGGCCAAGGGCCCTGTCCACGGCACCACTAGCAACCACAGCCAATACCAAGTCAAGAAGAAATTCCCAATAAAAGGTAAGGTATTCCAGGATGCCCCTTTGTTCAGATGACAACATTGCAATTCCTCTTTTATAAATACTTTTTTGTTTTTACATCACCTTCATTTCCAATTACATCCCTGCTCTCAAAGGGCCATCTCTCAGGATCAAGAATTTAAAAAGAGAAAGAAAAACAATTCTGGAGACAAACCTAAGGTCTGTCTAGATAATGCTGCACACCAGCAGCTGTCCACTAGGTGGCTCACTTAACAGAGTGCTTGACTTGGAGTCAAAAAGTACTGGGTTCAAATTCTGCCGCAGATACTTGCTAGCTGTGTGACCCTGGACAGGTCATTTAACCTCTCTATGCCTCAGTTTCTTCACCTGTAAAATGAAGCAGTTGGCCTCAACATCTTCTAAGGTCCCTCTAATGCTCTGGCCATGACTCTACAAGAGTCTCCCATCTCTGCAGAAGGGAGGGTGCTAACTGAGACCCATGACCACAATTTACTTGATCATTTATTAACAGGGAAAAGCAAGCTAATGAAGAATTTCTGTTGTCTATCTCTGATGTCCTATGATGCAACCCTGGTCTCTTTGGGCCTCCTAGGTGATTTAATCCACTCAGTTTTGGTCAGAGATGTGCTGGTGCCAAATCTACCAATTCTGGAGAGCCCAGTATTAAATTTTCAGTGTGAGTATGTATATCAGAAGTCATCAATTGCTACAAATCAGGGCTTTGTTCATTGTTTTAAGGCTTAAGAAAGTGATGGGAAAAATGCAAATTAAACTTAAAATTGTGCTGCACATGTCCTTTCCCCACCCCCTTCTGGAGAGCTGGTTGTTAAACATTTACCAGTATACCCCTGCCTTTGGTGCCACCATCCTGGGGCTGGGTCATTCTAGCACATAAGCATCTATATCTAGCCTGCTTCAAGCCCTAGACCATATTTCCCATCCCATTCCCATTACCCACGTTGGCCATGTTCCCCACTATAGCATGTAAGTAGCCATTCCCTTCCCACCTCCTTCTCTGGACAGGGGTGGGGAACCTGTAGCCTTGTGGGCTTCTTGGTCTTTGTATGTGGCCTTTTTGATTGAATCCAAGTTTCACAGAACAAATCAATTTCTAAAGGGGATTTGTTCTGTGAAGTTTGGATTCAGTCAAAGGGCCACGCTTGAGGACCTAGAGGGCCACATGTGGCTTCGAGGCCACAGGTTCCCCATCACTGCTCTGGGAACAGTAACCAAATCACTACCACCACCATTCTGGGAAGGATGACTCCAGTCAGACCATCGCCGCGAGGATGTTCTGTTAAGGAGCCTGGAGTCATTACAGAACACCGCTCTCTTCCTCTCATTCATTTCTGGGTCCAGCTCATTATTCCTTTGTAGTGTCTGTCCAAGGTATACCTACTGATGTATGGACAAAGGGATAAATGAAAAGCATTTATTAAGACCTTAGTGCTGGAGAGACAAATACAGCCGCAGCCCCTGCCATCGAGGAGCTCACACTCCTCATCCTCCATGACCTCTCTGCAGCCTCTGGGCTGTCGGCCACTCTCTCCTCCTTGGTTGTCTCTTCTCTCTAGGCTTTCAGGACACTGCTCTCTCCCAGTTCTCCTCCTGCCTATCCCACTACTCCTTCTCTGTCTCCTTTCTTGGATTTTCCTCCAGAGGTCCTTCTATTCTTTTATTGTTTGGGTCATTTTTTAGTCATGTCTAACTCTTCATGACCCCATTTGGGGCTTTCTTGGCAAAGATGCTGGAGTGGTTTGCTGTTTCCTTCTCTAGATCATTTTAACAAATGAGCAAACCAAGGCAAATAGGGTTAAGTGACTTGCCCAGAGTCATACAGCTAGTGTCTGAAGATGGATTTGAACTCACAAAAATGAGTCTTCTTGATTCTAGGCTGGGCATCCACTTTGCCACCTAACTGCCCATTCCAGGATTCATAGGATCCTAGAGTGCTTTACTTGGAGTAGGGAAGACTGGTTCAAATCTTCCCTCTGACCCTTGTTAGCTGTGTGGCCTTAAGCAAGTCACTTACCCTCTCTGCAACTCAAGTTTCTTTATCTGTAAATAGGAAGGTGGGACTAGATTCTCTCTGAGGTCTCTTCCAGCTGGGACCTGTATTATTTATCCTTGGGGCCTGTGAACTTGCTTTTTGTTTTTAAATTTGATAAGTTTATTTAAAGAGAATTGGGTTCCTTTGTAATCCTATGTGTTTTATTCTATACACTTAAAAACATGATTCTGACAAGGTTCCATAGGCATGAACTCTTGGTCTAAGGAGATGCTCCCTAAGATCCACTGGTTTATTCGAGTGACCTCACAGGGCTTAGAACAGGACCTTTCCTCTCCCTCTTCCCTGAGGCCTTCTCACTTTGGAAGATGCCTCTAGAACCTCCATTTTTTTTCTTTTGAATTATATTTTATTTTTTCCAATTACATGTAAAGACAATTTATAACATACATTTTTAAATAAAATTTTGGGTTCCAAATTTCCTCCCTCCTTCCTCTCCCACTTCCCTAAGATGGTAAGCAATTTGATATAGGTTATATATGTGTGATCATGTAAAACATATTTCCCTATTAGTCATGTTGTAAGAGAAGAAACAGAACAAAATAAAAAAGGCTGCAAAAAAAATTAAAGATAGTGAAAATAGTATGTTTTGATCTGCATTCAGACTCCACAGTTCTTTATCTGGATGTGGATAGCATTTTACATCATGAGTCCTTTGGAATTGTCCTGGATCACTGTATTACTGAGAAGAGCTAAGTCATTCATAGTTGATCATCTCAAAATGTTGCTGTTACTATGTACAATGTTCTCCTGGTTCTGCTCACTCCACTTTGCATCAGTTCATGTAAGTCTCAGAACCGCCATTTTGAAAAAAGACAAAGGCTAGCCATCTTTCTCTCCTCTCCTGACTTGCTCCTATCTCTCCAGACTTTTCCATCATGCCCCCTCTTTTCAGCTCCATTTTATGTGTTCTCTTCCCGTATTAGAATGTAAGCTCCTTGAAGGCAGGATCTATCTTTCTTTTTGCTCGTTTTTCCAATGCTTAGTACAGTGTCTGGTACATATGACCATGAAGAATGCTTATTGACAAAAATGGTATTTGCTAAAGGTTTGTTGAATCGAATTTGTTGAATTAAAAAAACATTTTTTTTTTACTGTACCTAGATTTTTCTTATTTGTTCATTTTTCCCCCTTGATGTGGTTGGAAGACCTGCTCCTCAGATAGGAAAAGGTTGGGACTTACAAGTCCCAATTGTGACTGAAAGGAAAAAGGGAGGGAAGAAGACAGGGAGATCTTTGGGTTTTAGACAAGGAAGCCCCGGGAAGGAGCCAAGAGGACCCAGAGATTCAATGAATAGAGTGCAATGATTTGGGAAGCTTACCTGGATGACTTGGATCACTTTCTACCTGACCGTGGCAAGTCACTCTCCTCCAGGTTCCTTCTATAAAATGAGGAGAAACTTGTTAACCCATATCCCAGGACTGTGGTTGGTAGGAACGCTCTTGATAAACCTTTGAGCACTCTGGAAATGGGAGATTTGCAGACCCAAGGAGGAAGAATCCCAGGTTCCAGGGCCAACTTGTTGCCATGGGTCCGACTCACCAGGAGCTCAATGTCTGACTTTGCTCTAGTCACTGCCTGGATTTTGTTTCCTACCTTCCAGCCCTGACCTCAAGCTTGGGAAAGAGTCACAGGATGAAAAAACCGCAGCATTTCAGAGTCAGAAGAGAATGTAGAGGGCATGCCATGTGTCACCCTCTTTTGAAAGAGGAGGGGAAACTGAGTCCCAGAGAAGGGGAAAAAATATGCCCAAGTGCTTGAGAAATGAGAAGCAGAGATGGGATTCTAGCTCCCGTTTTGGACCCCATCTTACGCCCAGCGGCAGTGGGCTGGGGCAGACTGCCAAACTGAAGATGCTTATGCCTAAATAGGGGCAGGGGACGGGAGAAGACGGGGGAAGCCACTGGCTTGGGGTCCCCATAACTCTGCAGTCGTGATACCATCCAGTGAGTGGGCAGCCTGTCAACACATACTTATTAAGCCCCTACTATATACCAGGCATTGTGCTAAGTAAGATCTGGAGCTTCAAAGAAAGACAACAATGTGGTTCTTGTCCTCAATGACTTTCCATTCTAATGGGGGAGAAAACATGCAAATACCTATATACATGCAGTGTGTGTGTGTGAGAGAGAGAGAGAGAGAGAGAGAGAGAGAGAGAGAGAGAGAGAGAGAGAGTGTGTGTGTGTGTCTGTCTGTCTGTCTGTAAAATAGAAGGTAATCTCAGAGGGGCACTCACAGCTTGGGGGACCAGTAAGGATGCCTACAAAATGATAATCTTGAGTCTTGAAGCCAGGGAAATCAAGAGGCAGAGAGGAGGAGGGAGAGTATCTGAAGCCTGGGGAATAGTCAATTTGTCAGTCAACAAGCATTTATCAATGCTTGTGCAAGGCACTGTGCTGAGCCTGAAAATACAAAGAAATGTAAAACATGGTGCCTAAAGCTTATACATAGGTCCTAAAAATCACAGCTCTGCCCTGGCTTTATTAGGCATAACTAAAACAGTGTATAACAGAATCTGGTGGTTGGAATCCCAAGGGGTGAATCCCTGAGGGAGCAGGGTATTTGCACCCTTTAAAGATTCACTGCTTGGCCCAGAATATCAGAGAGTCTCAGAGAAGATAGAGATCTTGGAGGATTGAGGAGCAACATTTGATGCTGAAAGCCCAGGTCCTCTCACACCCCTTGCCCAGCATTGTCCCCCATTGCTCCCCTTTGCCTACTCAATCCAGACATCTCCAAATCTCAGCATCTTAGATCTGGGAGGGACCTCAGGAAGCCTCCAACCTAGCCCTCACCTGAGCAAGAATAATCCTGAGCCTCCCTCCCTTGCCCTCATCCTTCCCTCGAAGGCATCCTCTTCTCCCACCTCCACCCATTGAAATCCTGCCGTCAAGGTCAAACTCAGATGCCTCCTCTATGAAGCCGTCCCTGGTGACACCCCAGCCCCCAAGAGAAACAGATTTCTTTCTCCTGAAATCTGTCTTCACCAGAATCTGTCCTCTGGACTCATTTTATTTTGCCTTGGGCCAGAGTGACTTGTACACATTCTCTTCTCTTTGTTAGAATAGAAAAAGCTCCTTGGTTTGGTGTCTATCTCTTTCTCCCTAGGGTCAATTGTGGGGTCTTGAACACTGGAGGCGTGACTCATGTTTGTTGACTGAACCTTCCTTCCAATGCAAGATTCTCCCTGCCTGTATATAATGGGGATAATGATCCCCCCTCATTCCATTGTAGGACCACCCTGGTTATTGGAATGTTTTCCCTTATGTAAACTTTAAAAGAAAAAAAAATCATTGTATCTGGAGTCAGAAGATCTAAGTTCAAATGCTGTCTTGACCATTGATTACCTGTGTGACTTTGGGTGAGTCACTTCCCCAGCATGAGTTCCTTCTCTAAAGAAGCGTCTATAAAATTGGGGGATTGGACTGAATGACCTCACAGGTCTGTTCAGGTTGAATCTCTCAGTTTATGTACTACAAGGTAGCCATCAAGGTCTCCTTTCTGTAGGTTTTTCCATCAATAGTCCCTATGGCCAGGTTGCTAGTCCTGTATCATTGGACCATGGGCTCTCTTCACTCTTAGGTAGCCTCCCAAAGGGATGAGGGTGGGGCAGAGAACTGAGCCCACATCAGTTTGTCAGTGCCCAGCTTAGAACTGGCCAAGCTCCTAGCCTGAATCCCTCTGGACAGGTCCAAATGGCCTTGAAGCCCAGAAGGGAGAACAGGAATATAGAGCACTCCCTCTGGGGCAGACTGACTCTTTGTCCTTGAGGTGCTGTTCAGAACTGTGCCTTTGGGGGTGCCAGGAGAAGGGGGTGAAAGGCCTGGCAGTCCAGAATCCCTGGGGCTGGAGGGACATCACAGAGGCCATCTTGTCCACCCCTGCCTCCTCTTCTCATCTGCCCCCCTTTCCTTTCTCCTGTCGTTTGGGGGGTTTGTAGTATGGTGGGAAGGGTCCTTCATTTTTTAAGGATGACCAATGGTGTGGTGGAGTAGATAGAGCACTGACCCTGGAGTCAGGAGGACCTGAGTTCAAACCCGGCCTTAGACACTTAACACAAAAAACTAGCTGTGTAACCTTGGGCAAGTCACTTAACCCCAATTGCCCTCCAAAAAGCAAAAAAAAAAAAAAAAAAGTGAGACCCAAATTGGGTAAGGAGCTTATAGGCTTATGGACCTAGAACTGGAGAGATTGCCAAGATGATCTAACCCAGACCCCTATATGACAGATGAAAAAGTACTTAAGTGCTTTTCCCAAGGTCACACAAATAGTATAAGAAATGAGATTTGAACCCAGGTCCCCTTGACTCCAGACTCAGTGCTCTTCCTATTGTACCCTCTGCCCCTGAGCTCTCCTTTTGTCTGGGCAGCTTCTCAGGGAACACCAGGGAGAAGGGGCACCATATTTTGGCAGGAGACTACACAACCCCTCATTTCCCTCTCTCTCCCTCTAGATCCTGGGGAGGAATATCTAGGGCTGATGACAGAAGATGAATTCTTCTTCTTTTTTTTTAAGGCATTCAGGTTTAAGTGACTTGTCCAGGGTAACATAGCTAGTAATAGTCTAGTGCCAGATTTGAACTCAGCACTTCTTAATTCCAGGGTTGGTGTTTTATCCACTGAGCAACCTTGCTGCCCAAGAGACTCAGATTCTAATCCTGGCTCTTCCCCCTCATTCAGTTTATGTCCTTGGCAAAATCCCTTTCCTGTCCTCAGTTTCCTCATCTGTTTAATGGGGATGGTTAGACCTACTTGGACAAAATTACCGTACTACTTTGGACCTCAGTTTCCTCACCTGTAAAAAAGGTGTGGAGGGAGTGGACTAGATGTCCTCTAAGGCCCCTTCTAGCTGTAAATCCCATGATGCTAAGAAGGTACCCTTTGTGGCTGCCAGCGCTGTTGAGAAGGGCTTTGAAAACCTAAAATAATTGTTAGCTCCTGTGATCATTTCTTCAGTTGATGCCTTCAATTTCCCCACCAGAGGGAAAAAAGCTTGAACAACTAATTGTCTCACCTCCTTCTAGAAGCCCTTTGCAAAGCAGGGAAGGGACTGGTGGGGTCAACCTGCCCTTTTGTATTTCCCAGATAGTGGAGGATGGGGATCTATCCCAGGACTAGAAGGAGGCAGAAGACAGCTGCTTACAGGTGAAGGGAGGGGACAAGCAACCTCCCTCCCCCAACTCTCCTCCTGTTTCATTCTAGTGAGAAAGGAAGGTCCCCAAGGTTTTTACTCCCCTCTGCCCTGGCTGGGGCTCTTTCTACAGGAGGATTCACAGGCAACCCAGGATGGAGAGAGAGGTCAGAGAAGAAGGAAGCATCTCCTTCCCCAAAGCTAGCTAGCCAGTCAGCCCTGAGTCTAGGGCTCTGGCCCAATGTCTAGGGTTCGGTCTCAGATTCAGGGACTAATGTCTTGGGTTCAGGCCAAGTGCCCACGGTTCAAACCTAGGATCAGAGACTCAGATTGAGTAAAGAGGCTTAGGCCAAGTGCCCAAGGTTCAAGCCTAGGATCAGGGACTCAGATTGAGTAAAGAGGCTTAGGCCAAGTGCCCAAGGTTCAAGCCTAGGATCAGGGACTCAGGTTGAGTGTCCAGGGCTCAGCACAAGACTGAGGTTCAGTCTCAGTGACAGATGCTCAGGCTTAGTATCCAAGGTTCAAGCTTAGTTATCCAGGGATGAGGCCCAAGTATCAGAACAGCTCAGGATAACTGGCTACGTCTCCTGACCATCTTCATTAGGACATAAACCCTTGCTGTTCCAGACTCAGCAGAAAAGGGCCAAGTAGGTTCTGCCTCTCCCCACTCCTATGCCCCCGGATCACTCCCAGGCACAAGTGCCCATAACTGGGGGCAGCGCTGAGGCAGGAGGGAGAGAGATGAGGAGAACCAAGGTCTTTGCCCTGGCCCAGACTGTGGCGCCAGCTCAGTGACCTCGGTCCAAGGCACGGGTCCAGCCCCTGAGAAAGGCCAGGCAGTCCAGATGGGAGCTAGATAGTGATGGGGGATGGGAGTTGGCCCACAAATGAGAGAATCTCTCTCTCTCCCTATCTAGGCCATGAAAGTGAGAAACTGTGTTTCTCTTCCATGTAAATAAAATCACCAGTTCCTAGACTCTGGAGCTGAAGAATATGGAGTCCAGCCATCTCATTCTAAGGATGGGGAAACTGAGGCCTAGAAGGGTGCCTGTTCTGGGTCACCCAGAAAGGAAGCCTGTCTCTCTCTGACTCTCTCCACTCTGGTCTCTCTTTGTCCTCTCTGTCTCCCTCTCCTTCACATTCCCAGCCCTTCTGTCTCTGATCTTTCCAGCCTTTCTCTGTCTCAGCCCCCTTTCCGCCTCTGTTTCTTTCCACTCTGTGTGTGTGTGTCTCTCTCTGTCTGTCTCTCTCTCTGTCTCTTCCCAAACTGTGTCTCTGTTGTCTCTGCTGGGTCTCACATATTGACTCAACTGTCTCAAATTTCCAAACAGCTCCAGGCCCACAGGCCCCTCCCCAGCAGGCTCAGACAGGGGTGTGTCCCCGCCAATCCCACTCTGGGCCCTGCTCCAGCCCCTGCCCCAGCCCAGGTCCCTCCCTCTCCATCCCTCCTTCCAAGGACAGTGGCTAGTGGCCTGTATGCTGCCTGGGACAGCAGGAGAGCACATAAACGGAGGACTGAACGAGTGCCTTTCTCAGACTGGACACACAGAGGAGCGGGGGGCCGATGGGGACCATCGGTGTGCCCCACCCCCTCCACTTCTTCCCTCCTCTTCCTCCATCCCCTGGGAGGAGGAAATGGGGTCTGGATGGGGGACCCTCAAGAAGCCACAGATATACCCAGCCACGCTCAGAAAGTACCCACACAAAACACCAAGGCACCCATGAAATCACGGAAATTACAGTCATCCACACTCGGTGCCGTCTCCTTCCTCTGGGACTTTGCCTGGGCTGGTTTCCCAAGTCTGGAATGTGCTCTCTCCTCATCTCAGCCTCACAGAATCTATTTTCATTCAAGGGTCAGCCCAGGTACCACCGCCTACAGGAAGCCCGTCTAGATTTTCTCCAACCATAGCCCTCCATCCCATTGTCGGGGTTCTCCTCTTCCTTGAATTATCTTGTAGATATTTATCTCTTTACACACAGAGACACACTCATATACTGACCTACACAACCATATCACACAGCAGCACCAACAGACTTACATCTTCACACATGATCTCACTGACACGAACATGTAGGAACACAAAACACACTTTAGCCTTACACACATGGGTTGTCTGTTTGGAGACTTGAGGCGGTGAAGTAAACATGTGTGACCCAGCAGACATGATAGAGACACAGACTGTTGGGGGGAAGAGAGAGAGAGATAGAGAGAAGGAGGGGGAGGGAGACAGACAGAGAGGAGGGAGCAAGAGAGGAGGGGGAGAGAGGAGGGGAGAGAGGAGGGAGAGAAAGAGAGAAGGAGTGGAGAGAGAAGGAGGGGAAGAGAGAGAGGAGGGAGAGAGAGAAGGAGGGAGAAAAAGGAGGGGAGAGAGACTGACAGACAGAGAGGAGGGAGAGACAGAGAAAGGGAGAAAGAAGGAGGGAGAGATAGAGATAGAGAGATGGAGACAGAGGGAGAAAAAGAGCAGGAGAGAGACAGAGAGACAGAAGAGAGGAAGAGAGAGAAAGCAGAAAGAGATGGAGAGACCCAGAGCAGGCAGAGAGAGACACGCACCCCAAGAAAGAGATAGAGATAGACCTGGAAGGGCAGAGGCAGAGGGCTTAGAGATACAGAGGACAGAGAAAAAGACCAGAGACAGAGACACCCACCAGGCTCTCATGGACATAGTCACATGCCCATCCACACGCACAATGACACTCAGTAGCCCTCTCACACTCACAATACCCAGCACACACTCATTCACCCACAGGTACACAGAGTAACGCACATACACAGTCACACTCTGACTCACACACCTCCATACACAGATACACTCTTGTACGAGGACACACACAAGCACACCGTCTGACAGATGCAGGGGAGTACACTCATATACTGTGGAATTCTCTTGCTCACCCTGACACACACACACCCACACCCAGTGTCTCGTAGTCACACTTTACACACTCACTCTGACACACCCGCCGCCCCACAGACCCATACGAGAACATCCTCGTACACACACAGATCCAATCTCACGCACACTCCTCGAACACACACTCACACACGCTCACCCTCCCCCTGGCCTGGGATCAGGCCCCGCCCACCCCTCCCTTGTTCCTCCACTGAGCAGGAGGGAAAAGTCTTTATATAGAGAGGCTGAAACTGGGGCTTCAAGTCAGCTCCACAGTCCTGGGGAGGCGGCTGAGCCCTGAGCCCCCCAAGCGGCCCCGCCACCTGCGGGTGCCACCCCGCCCTCCACCTGCTCCCCGTCCCTCAGGGTCCCGCGTTCTCCCCTCCTTTAGCCATGCCGCTCCTGGGGGTGCTCTCCTGGTTCCTGCTCCTGGGGGTGCTCTCCTGGCCGACAGCCCAAGCCGACTCTGGCCAGGGTAAGTGACCTTCCCCCATCCCAGGTCGCTAACCCCCTTCCCTCTCACCTTCTCAGCCTCCGACCTGTAACCCCCTTGGCCCCTTGGTCTATTCAGCACCACGATCATACCATTCCCCTGGCTCCCTGACCATCTCATCCCCTGCTTCCCAAACCCCTGGATGTCTGGACACCAAAACCCTGGACCCCATGAGTCCCTGGCCTCCAGATTCCCAAATCTTTGGCTCCTGACTCTCCAGACCCAGACTCCCGATACCCTGGGTCCTTGGACTCTTGACCCCCTTTGCACAGGTTTCTTAGTGTTCCATCCCCTTAATCCTCAGTCCCTCAATAATGAGGCTCCTCCAAGCCTAGGATGCCTAATACCCTGGCCTCCAGACCTCTCAGATCTTGGAACCCCAACACCTTGGCCCTAGAACCCCTAACACCCCACCCTGCCAGTCCCTTGACTCAATTGGACCTGAACCCATGACCATGCCATTACCTGGTCTCTGGACACCTGAATTTCAGGCTACTAGATTCCTTGAGCCCCCAGCACCTTGACCTCTAGACCCCCAAACCCTGGGCATTTGATGCCACAGAACCTTAATTTCCCAATCTTGTGGACTCCCAAACCCCCTTGAATCCAGGCCCTTGATCATCACATCCCCCTGAACCTAGATAACTAATCCTTTATCATTTAATGCTCTGGACCCCAGAGCCCTCAGATCCCAAACATCCTAGTCTCAAGAATCTTCAGATCCTGGGTCCCCCAACACCCTGGCTCCCCAGATCCCTGAGCCCTTCATAACCAGACCTCTGATGCCCACCATCCCTAGGGACCCCAAAGCTCTATTCATCTCCCCCCAAAACCTTGACCCCCAAACTCTAAGCCCCTGACTCATCAATACTCTGCAACCCCACACCTGGTACTGTGATACTTAGACACCTGGTACATTTCTATCCCCACAGACCCCAAATTTCTAATCCTTGTCCCCTCTTAACCTTAGACCCTAAGTTCCTACTTCCTTTGCCAGTGGTCTCAAGCCTATGTATTCTAACTCTAGAGCTCATTCCTCAGATTTGGGAGAGAAAGGCAGTCTGGCTGTATCAGAGATAGGCCTATAGTAGGGTGGGAGAGGAGCAGCTGGGGCCACCCAGGATCCCGACTGCCTACCTTTGTGGGACTCTATCTATGGCTTCTCGGTCAGGACTAATATGGATCTGGTCTGGCTCTTGTAGGGAGAGCTCCCCCTGACAGGCCCAGAAGAGGAGAAGATGCGTAGATATGGCGCCTAATGTCCTGGGATGGAGGGAAGGGAGAGCCCAGGAGCTTGGCACATTTCCTGCCCTACAGCTAAGCCTTGGCAGCATTTTGAAAGTTAGGGCACCTAAGTGCCTCTGTCTCCTCAGCCCCCTTCGTCTACTCAGCCGCTCATTTTCTCATACCTCTTCTCCAGTGTCCCTCCTCTCAGCCGGGAGCAGCCCAGCTTCCTACCTCTATGGGCACAGAGTGGACATCAGGTCCTGTTCACCTAGGGGATTCTACCCTCTGAATATAACCCAGGGTCTCTGCTACCTGGCCCTGTGAAAAATGAGGGCCCATGCCCTTGCAGGGCCAGGATAGGCAAGGAAAGACCATCCAGGACAAGGCATGTATCTCCCCCCACCCCCTCCCAACCATTCCCTTGCCTCCCAAACTCTTACACGTCTGTACGCCAGAAGAGATAGATGAGAGAATTGAAGCTCAGTTGTGGTCACATAGGCAGAGTAAGGACTAGAACCCAGGGCTCCTGACTCCCAAGCAGGGCTCATTCTGGGCTCCATATTCTCTCCTCAGGATTATAAGGGACACTCCAGGTACCCCCAAAGGCCAGGAGTAAACTTCTTATTCCCAAGCTGAATAGTGGGATGGGTGGGGTGTGTTTTGCTAAAGTCTCCAGCCAAGAGCCATCTTTCCCATTCCTACCCGCACCCTATCCCCCAGTGACTGAAAGTCTACCGCCCCCCCCAGGGCTCCCAGTGTGGTGACTGTACTGGGGAGACTCGTGAGCTCATGCTAGGGGAATGTTCCCGGAAGGCTTGGGTGACTAAGAGGTTGGAGGGGGGGCAGGAGGTGGGCAGGAGCACAGGCTGGGTGAGGAGCAGGGATCTTGAGCTGGGGTTGCATTCTGTCCCCTAGACCTCAAGACCCCTGCCCTAGCTTCAAGCTCTGACCCTCAGATTCCTTCTCCCCCACCCACCCTGTTTTTGTGGTGCTAAAACACCCAGTTCTAATCCCAGTCAAGGTCCCAGACCTCTTCCTGCTTCGGGCAGAGTCCTCCTGATTCAGAAGTGATTAAGTGACTTCTGAGTCCTGGGGAAGTGAAGGAAAAGGTATACCCCTCAGCTCCAGAGACTGAAGTCACCCCTCCAACAGCTCCCTGGCCCAAGATGAGGTCTTAGGGAGGGAAGAGGCATACTCAGGTACCTTGAGATCTTCAGGAAAAAGGGTCCAAAAGAAGATATTTGGGGCATAAACAGGGCACATTAGATTGTGATATACATTAGTGATTGCATTGTGATTGAGGGCAGGGACTGTCTTTTGCCTTTTTTTGTTTTTAGGCAATGGGGTTAAGTGACTTGCCCAGGGTCATACAGCTAGTATATGTCTGAGGCTAGATTTGAACTCATGACCTCCTGACTCCAGGGCTAGGGCTCTATCCACTTTGTCACCTAGCTACTCCTTTATTTTTAATTTGGAATCCCCAGAACTTAGTACAATACCTGACACACAGTAGGCATTTAATGAATGTTCATTGACTGACTGACACAGGGCTTGGGACTGACTCTCCTTGGTATTTCTCATTCCTTTCATTCCCCAAAGACCCTTGCTGACCCCCAAATCTTGGCTGGGCTGGGTTCTAAAGCCCAGGCAGCGAATTTGGAGTCAGAAAACCTGGGTTCGAATCTCTGCTCTGCCACCAGCTCACTGCCTGTGTGACCTTGGTCAAGTCCACTCCTTCCCTAAGCCTTAGCTTCCTTGTCTGTAAAATAAAGGGATTGGAGCAGATAGATGGTCTGTGAGGTCTCTTCCTAGTTCTAAATCCTCTGACCCGTGTCTCCCTGGCTCCAGGTGGCATCTGCTGGCTCCGCCAGGGCCGAGAGGCTCAGTGCAGCCTGATTCTGAGGGCAGGTGTGAGTTGGGAGGAGTGCTGCTCTGCTGGCAATGTCGACACTGCCTGGTCCAACTACACCCATCAAGGCAATAAGATCAGCCTGCTGGGCTTCCTGGGCCTGGTGACCTGTCACCCCTGCAAAGGTAGGAGCGGCCGGAGCCCGTCAGTGCCCAGCTGTGCCCCCATGGGAGGCGGAGTGGGGGGAAGGGGCTGGGATGCAGCCTCCCAGATGTTGGAAGCAGCAGGCGACGAGGCTCAGTGGTTGGGGCTGGTGATTAATCCCAGCTCTGCCTGGCTGGGTGGTCTCTGGGAAAACACTCTCCCTCTCTGGGCCCCCGCTCCTCCCTCCTTCCTTCCCTCCCTCCTCTTTCTGTTCCTGCTCACTTCCTATCTGGGGGTGGCTTTTGGGAATGGGGATAGAGGCAGGAGGGGAGGGGAAGAGGAAGGGGGGAGAACGCAGGTGGCTTTGGGATAAGACAGGGCCAGGTTCCAGCTGGAGGTTTGAAGACAGATCCTCCAGGGTCCTCCAGGGATGGGGATGGAGGTGGGGCAGGGAGGGGGGCGTGGGCGGGGACACGGCCTGTTGTTCTCTCTCTTCTCCAGTCCAAATCTAGACTGGGAGAGGCTCCAGCTGTGTGTGGCCAGACTCTGCCAGATGTGTGGGAGCTGGTGGCCAGGTGCAACCCACATGTGAGCAGCCAGAGGCCCCTCCTCTCCAGGAGCCTCAGAAACCCTCGGGGAACTCAGAAGGGTGGGAGAGGGTGCCCGAGGACCCTGGAAATATCCATGGGCGAAGGGGAAGGGGCCCCGGTTGGGAGTTCAATCCAAGCCAATGTGACCTTTCCTTGCTAGGCCCCCCTATTTTTCCATCTCTGAAACGAAGCCTCATAGGTCATAGATTGAGCGCAAAGGCCACCTAGTCCAGTGCTTTCATTGTTCAGATGCAAAGAACTCAGACTCCGAAAAGGGAACTCTGATTTGCTCAGGGTGTACCAAAACCCAGTTTTACTGGCTCTAGTGCCCAGCCCTCTTTCTAGGCTAAAGTGCAGTGGCAACAGCCCCACAATGGGAGTCAGGAGATCCGGGGATGAGTCAGCTCCAGCATTTACTTATTAGACAGGAGACCTTTGACAAATCACTTCCCAACTATCTGCCTCAGTTTCCCCATCTGTAAAATAGTGCTAATACTGGGCACCACAGAAATGTGAGCCTCTGTTATGATTGAGTGCCTTGCACTTAATAGGTTCTTAATAAAGTTCTAATTAGATTAAATTGAATTTCAGTATGCACTATCCTTCATCCTAGGGACTACGCACTTGGGGCTACGGTGATCTTTCACCTCTCAGAAATGGGCAGGCAATCAGGGAAGTTGAAATGAAAAGGAGGGCACTGGCCTTCTCCTTTCTGACTCAGTTATCAGTCTTCCAGGCTTTCAGGGCCAAAATCAAGGGTCAGCCTTCATTCAGTCCAGTGAAACTAGGACAGAGAAACATTCCGTCCCTGGTTAGAGGCTGACCCTTGATCCTCGCTGCCCCCTCCTTTAACCACAGAACTGCATAATCCAGTGCCCAGAGCAAAAACCAAACCATTCACTCTCTCTCCTGAGTACCCTGACTCATCCTCCCGACCACCAACCTGAGACAAATCAGGGAGGGCTTCCTCTTGGCCCTTCCTCCTCATCTCGAAGCATTCAAATCTTCTTCCACTATGTCCTCCATCCTTCCAGGCTAGGATAAGGTGGTGGCCTATCTCCTTGCCAAGGCCCACCCCTCTTATGGGCACTCTTGATTCCAGCCTCCCCCAGAATTTCCAACAAATAGACTCAAATGTCATCTTTAATCTCTCCCTATCTCCTGCTGCCTATAAACATGCCCAAGTCTCCTTAATCCTTAAAAAAAAATCCTTGCTTGGTCTGACTATCCCTACAGCTATTGTCCTAAATCTCTTATTGTCCCTTCATGGCTAAACCCTTTAAGAAAGCTGTCTGCACTCATGGCCACACTTTCCTCTCCTCTCTTTCTATTCTAAACCCTCAGCGAGCTGGCTTCCAGCTTGACCATTCAATTGAAATTGTTCTCTCCAGAGTTACCAATGACCTCTCTATTGCCAAATTGAATGACCTCTTCTTAATCTTCATCCTTCTTGACCTCCCTGCAGGATTTGACAAGATCCATCACCTCCTTCTCCTGGATACTCTCACCTTTCAGGGTCTTTGTGACCTGGTTCCCTCTTGGCTCTCCGGCTTGTCTTTCCGATCACTCTTCAATCACCTAAGCTGGCTCTTCCTCCAGGCCATGCCCATAAAACTTGGGTGTCTGTCAAGGCTCTGTCCTGGGCTCTCTTCTCTTATTTATGTTATTATTATTCATTATTTAATTTATTTTTAAAATAAATACAATATAAATAAATATATTTTATTACAAACAATATATTTGTTTTTAATATTTAAGTATTTAAAATATAAAACATTTTATTAAAATATTAAGATAAAATTTTATTAAAATATTAAATAAATTAAATAATAAAATTTTGGAAATTTTATTTACTTATTATTATTAATAACTTAATGATTTCATCAGTTTAATGATCACTTCTAAGCAGATGATTGCCATATGCGTATATTCAAGTAATCTTCTAAACTACAGTCACACATAACCAACTGCTTCTGGGACATCTTGAACCAGATGTACTATTTGTTATTGTTCAGTGAGTGACTCTTTGTGATTCCATTGAGGGTTTTATTGGCAAAGATACTGGAGTGGTTGGTCATTTCCTTCTCCAGTTCATTTTACATATGAGGAAACTGAAATTAGGGTTAAGTGACTTGTCCAGGGTCACACAGTTAGTGATTGTCTGAGGCCAGATTTGAACCCAGGAAGAGGAGTCCTCCTGACTACAGGCCCAGTATACTATCCCCGTTTGACCTGGCTGTACCATAGGTACATCAGACTCAACATATCTGAGATATCTTTCTCCTAATATCTTTCTCCAAACTTCTTCAGTGGGGGGGGGGGGTTCGGGGGGGGGGGAGGACTTCTTTATTATTGCTAAGGCATCACCATTCTCCCAATTACCCAGGCTCACAACCTTGTTATCCATAACTCCTGACTCTCACTCAACATATTGAAACCATTGCCAAATCTTGTCATTTCTACCTTAGTAATAGCTAATATTTTTATATAATATTTTACTCCTTCCCCAATTACATGTTAAAGCAATTTTTAACATTTGGATTTTTTTTTTAAGTACTGAGTTGCAAATTCTATCCTTCCCTACCTCCCTCCACTCCCCCCTCCTTGATTCAGTAAGCAATTTGAAATAGCTTATACATGTGCAATCATGTAGAACATTTCCATATTATTAGTTTTGTACAAGAAGACAGACAAAAAAAAAGAAAGTAAAAAAAAATAGTATGCTTCAATCTGTATTCCGACAACACCAGTTCTTTCTCTGGAGGCACATAGCATGTTTCATCATGAGTCCTTTGGGATTGTCTTGGATCATTGTATTGCTGAGAATAGCTAAATCATTCACAATTCTTCATCCTACAGTATTGCTGTTACTATGTACAATGTCCTCTTGGTTCTGCTTACTTCACTTTGCATCAGTTCACCTAAGTCTTTCCAGGTTTTTTTTTCTGGAATCATCCTGCTTGTCATTTCTTATAGCATAACAACACTCCATCACAATCATATATCACAGCTTGTTCAGCCCAATTAATGGGCATCCCCTCGATTTCTAATTCTTAAGCCACCACAAAAAGAGCTGCTATAAATAGTCATGTACAAGTAGGTCTTTTCCCCATTTTTTTAAATCTCTTTGAGATATAGACCTAGTAGTGGTATTGTTGGATCAAAGGGTATGCACAATTGCATAGCCCTGTGGGCATGGTTCCTAATTATAGCTAACATTTATATTGCATTTACTATGTGCCAATTACAATTATTATTTCATTTGGTCCTCACAACAACCCTGTGAGGTAGATGTATTATTATCCCTGTTTTATAGATAAGGAAACTGAGACAAACGGGGTTAAGTGACTTGCTCAGGGTCACACAGTAAGTGTCTGAGGCTAAATTTGAACTCATATCTTCCTGACTCTAGACTCAGGGCTGCTCTAACACAGCCACAACCCTGCATCGGGCCTCATCCTCTCTCTCCAGAATTTTTGTCATAGCCTTCTCTCTGGTCAACCTGCCTCCACTCTCTCCCCAATCCATCCTCCACTCAGCTGCCAAAATGATTTTTCTAAAGGTTAGGTTGGCCAACGTCACACCCCACCTCCCCCATGAGCTCTCATGGCTCCCTATGACCTCCAGGATCTGGCATTTCAACCTCAGCATAATCTGGCTCCTTCCTACCTGTTAAGTGTTCTTACACTTGACTCCCTCCTATATGTCCCATGACCCATCTACACTGGCTTACTTGCAGGTCCTCAGCCTGATCCTCCATGTCCCCTCTTTGTACTCCCTATCCCCCAGGCCTGGCAGGCTCTGTCCCCTCATTTCAGCTTGCTACCGTGTTTCCCCGATAATAAGACACTGTCTTATTAATTTTTTTGGAAAGAAAAACACCAGAGGGCTTATTTTCAGGGAAGGGCTTATGTTGTCCTGCCTCAGCTCTCCTCCGCGGCACTGCTCTCAAAGACGCCAGCAAGCAAATCACTGGGGAAGAACAGGATGACGCACTCACTGCTGCAGCTCTGATTGGATGCAGCTCGGAGCGCAGCGTGCGTTTGGGGGAGGGGACGGTGCATACAGAGGGTACGGTAATGTAGCGTGTAGTGCAGGGGATCACCTTCACTATAGTAGCAATCTCAATAGGGCTTATTTTCGGGGGAGGGCTTATTTTAGAGGAATCTTACACAGTAAGGGGAGGGCTTATTTTCGGGATAGGTCTTATTATGGGGAAACATGGTAGTTTCCCTTGCTTCCTTCAAGACTGAGTTAAAGTCTCACCTTCTGCAGGTGGTCTTTCCCGACCTTTCATGCCCCTGGTTCCCTCCTCTCCTAGACAGACCTTTTACCTACTCAATATATCTTGCATTTGCCAATTTACATGTTGTCTCTCCTGTTAGAATGAGAATATAAGCTCCGAACATGGTTAATATAGGAAATATGTTTTGCATGACTTCACATATATGATTGATATCAAATTGCTTGCCTTTCTGGAGGAGGGGCAGGAGGAAGAGAGAGAATTTGGAACTCAAAAGTTTAAATAATGATTGTTGAAAAATGTTTTTACAAGTTATTGGGAAATATTCAATTACATATTTAAACTATATAAATGCACATGTGTATACACACAGACATAAACACATATGCTCCTTGAGGGCAAATGCTGTTTTTGTCTTTTTTTATATCCCTAGCATTTAGCAAAATAAATGCTTAATGCTTGTCTACTGAGACAAGTAGATGTGTAGATAAACCTAGAGTAAAGGCCACGTGGGTTTGAATACCACCTTCTTCTTGCTCAGTCATTTCATTTGTGTCCAACTCTTCCTGACCCCATTTGGGGTTTTCTTGGACAAAGACTGCAGTGGTTTGCCATTTCCTTCTCCAGCTTATTTTACAGATGAGGAAAATGAGACAAACAGGGTTAAGTGACTTGCCAGGATGGCACAGCTAGTATCTGAGGGCAGATTTGAACTCAAGTGTTCCTGACTCCAGGCCTGGAGCTCTAACCATTGGGTCACTCAGCTGCCCCACCTATTTGTTAGCCCTTCCAGCAAATTCCTTAACCTCTCCAAGCCTTAGTTCCCTCATCAGTAAAACTGTGGTAACGCTTTTAGTGCCTACCTGCCAGGGGTGATATGAAGAGTAAATGAGATCAAACATATGCTTAGCATATCTCAAAGCACCAGAGAAATGTCAGGTTTTAATATTATTTTTCTTTTTGGGGAAGGAAAGAGGAAACTTGTTTGGGGGGATCCATCTTTTTAAAAATTGACCTATTATTGTTAGTCATTGGTTAGATGGCATTTCTCTCTTGCATCTGCCCTTATAAAAGTCTGCCTTCCTAAATTAGCCATGATTTCTGGACTATCAGGGACTTGAGAGGGTTGGGGGGTGGTTAGAAAGCTGCCCCTCTTGGGGCTCGAGACAACTAAGACTTGGTTGTCTATTGCCAAAATCAGTGAAACTACAAGTATGCCTGTGGTTTAAGATTGTTTACAGCATTAAATTATCTGTGGTTTGGTTCAGGCAGGATCTGAACGTTATGTTTTTGTTTTTCAGTTTGGCGCACTAGGAGGGGCCATACCGCCTCTGCCAAGCTCATTCTGTCTCCCTCTGTCCCCAGAGACCTGTGAGGGAGTGGACTGTGGTCCAGGCAAGGTGTGCAAGATGCACAGCGGGCGGCCCCATTGCGCCTGCGCCCCGGACTGCTCTGGCCTTCCTATGCAGCTGCAAGTCTGTGGCTCTGATGGGGTCACCTACAGGGACGAGTGCGAGCTGCGGACAATCAAGTGCCAGGGGCACCCGGACCTGGGCGTCATGTACCAGGGGCACTGCAAAAGTGAGAGACCAGCCTCGTCAATGAGCACCCGCCTCTCTCTCACCTTATCCCATTCACAGAAAGCTCCATTCTTCTCGCTGAGACCCCTCCCCCATCTTAAGGCGGGGAGGTGTCAGGGTGGATAAAGACCTGAGTTCAGATTCCACTCCAGACCCTTACTGTGTGTCCCTGGGCAAGTCACACACTTCTGTCTCAATTTTGTCATTGGGATAATAGCGCCCACCTCACAGAGTCATTGTGAGGGCCAAATAAGATATTTGCAGAGCACTTTGCAAACCTTAGTGATATGGAAATGCTATTATCTTTGTTAAGTCGGCCATGCTCTTCACTGAACCCTTCACTCTTCCTCATGGACTTCCATCTCCCCTCTTGACCTCCCAGCCCTCTCCCTGAGCACGAATCCCCCTACTTAGCCTTCCATCCCCTTACTGACCCCTCATCCCCCTTACTTAGCTCTCTATCCCCTTCCCTAAGCACCCATCCCCTTATTAGCCCTCCATCCCCTGACCCATCCATCCTTCACTGACCCAACCCCTCGGATGCCCACTTCTCCCTCAGAGAGCTGCTCCCTCGTGGTGTGTCCGGGGACTCATACGTGCGTGGTGGACCAAACTGGCAGTGCCCACTGTGTCATCTGCCGCTCTGCCCCCTGCCCTGTGCCCTCGAGCCCCAACCAGCAGCTCTGTGGGAACAACAACGTCACCTATGCCTCTTCCTGCCACCTTCGTCAGGCCACCTGCTTCCTGGGCAGATCCATTGGCGTCCGGCACTCCGGGAGTTGCACAGGTAGGTTTCCTGGCCAGGGGCTCAGGGTCGGGGAGGACCCGGGAGCCACCAGTCTTAACACGGGCACGTTAATTAGCCTCTGTCCTCAGGAACCTCCTGGTCTGAGGGGGACATTCAGCCCTAGCGGGGACACCTGGCCCTGTCCTTGGGAAGTCCTCAGCCATGGGGGGAGTCCCTGCTCCTCCCAACTCCCTGAGGTTCCCTTCCTCCTCTCTCCACTTGCAGTCAGCACCACGTTTGCTGGGCTTTTGGCGGAGGTGGAGGACAACTCCGTGTGAGGCGACGCCGCAGGTCCTGCACAGAGCCAAGGCAACCCTATTTATTATGAAGAGGGAGGCATATTTATGGCCCCCCAGACTCCAGCTGTGTTCTCTCTTCTAGACAACTCCCAGAGACCCTTGTTGAGGAGGGCAGAAATTGGGAGGATTATTACAGCCTGACGGGAGCTGCCATGTGCCGCCGGTGGTGGTGGGAGGGGGATACCTTGGAGGGTCCCAAAGAAGGCGAGCTAATCTCAGGGAGGGGGGAGGGGGGTGGCTGGCAGCTCTGGGAGGGGGAGGGGCGGGGCAGGGCATTTGTTTCAACATTCCTTGGGGCCATCAAGGGAGCCGCAGAGAGGGACAGAGACAGACTCCCAGCTGGGGTTTCACAATCCCTCCCGCTTAATGACCGTACTGATGCAATTCTGGGCCCTAAGGGCTCCGCAGAGGGTGGAATCCTTGAGTATATGTTCCCCCTCTCTCCCTCCTCCTAGAAGAAGGGACAGAGATCTACCTAGTTTTTCAGCTTGAGTGGTTTGTGGGACCCCAACCGCAAATGTGTAATGATGATGCTCTCAGCTTTGGAGATAAAAGGGGAGTGTGTGTGTTGGAGTTGGGGGTAGGGGAAACCAGGTTTGATATAGTGCCCTCCATGCCATAGGCCTTCAGTGACTTTTCTTGGGAGAGGGAGCCCCAACTTCGACCCGTGGCCCCATTCCATCCTGAGATTCAAAGTTCCCAAGCCAAATTCTTTCCACAAAGTTAGACTGTCTCCAGAAAGGCCCCTCGGTTAGAGGGCAGGTATCCTCTTTCCCACCCAAGTGCCAATTATCTCTTCTCCTTTCTCCTTTCTTGGGGGAGGGAGGAGGCTCAGGGCACTCAAAGTTCAGTGTGTGACTTTGGGTTAATCCCTTCCCTTCTCTGGTCCTCAGTTTCTCCCTCTTTTCAAATCGGGACAAGGGCACTTCTCCCTGCCTGAGGATCATGGGAATGTTGGTGATTTCCTTTGGAAAGTAAAAAGATCTTTATAAATGAAGTTTTTGTGTTCTCATTCCGAGTGTGGAGGTTGGATGGAGTCCCAGGTTGGGAGTTGGAGGCTGGAGTTCTGGGACTCCCTTTGGCTGTGACTGGTAGTGTACCCTTGGAAAAATCACTTCCCCTTTGGTCTAGGTTCCGTGTGGAAAATGATGGGATTTGGGTTGATAGTCTCTAACAGGCCTTCCAGTGTGTGATCCTGCCCATTTCTGGGCTGGGTTCCTGGAGGAGGGTCCAGGGAAGGGGACAATGACCATGACTCAGAGATGGAGGAGTGCGATGATCTAGCTAAGGGCTGCCACCTGGTGGCAGGCTGGAGAACATATGAAGAAACGGGAATGAGGATGGATGGGGCAGACACAGGACTGGAGAGGGAGATAGAGAAGGGGGAAACACAATAAGAGACAAAGATATGAAAGGAAGGGACAAGAGAGAGAGAGAAAGAGAAAGAAGAGAAAAAAGAAGAGGAGAGAGGAAAGAAGAAATGGGAGAGGCAGACAGACAGGGAACAGAGAAAAAGAAAGCAGAAGTAGGGAGAGAGAAGGAAGGGAAGGCAGACATGTGCATAGCCGGAGCTGGGCAGTAATAGTTGCCACCACTACTCTCCCCACAATCCGGGTGTTTCTAGTTGTCAGAGCCAAAAGAGTTGGGGTGAGAAGGTGGTGGGTCAGGGTGGAAAAGTCCAGGGATAACAGCAACTTGGGATATTCTCCAAAGGAGGAGAAAATTGGGAAAGTCAGATGCCAGGTCATTAACTCTATCATGTATAATCTCATTGGCATGGAAGGAGAGCCCTGCATATAATCTGAATACAATTAACATATAATTTACATACACGTATCTTTCTTATCTTGTTTGCTTCAGGCCAGGAACCTTATCTGAGGTAAGGTTGGGGAGGGGCTAAAGGGGGAACAATGGGACCTATTTGGATTTCTGGATCACACCCTGGATCCAACTGATGTAGGCAGAGACGAGTGTGTAGACATCTGGGGTCCTGGGGTCTCCACACCAGGTGCCGGAGAAGGAGACAATGCCCTGGGCTTGCTTTCCACAGATCAGGGGCCCTCCAGAGTCCGCCTGGCAGGGAGAAGGGTCCTGTTGGTTAGAATGCTGATCCTAGGGGTCCCACCTTGGCACCTGGCACTACTCTGGGTAAGCTCCCACCTGGCTCGGTGCTGTGAGGGCTAGTCTTAGCTCTGTTCATTACCAAAGTCCTTCCCTCTCTTCGGGACTCAATTTCTTCCCTGGTAAAATGAGCAGGTTGGATTCAATGATCACTGAGACCCCTGCTGGATCTATGCTATAGATTTGTCCTATGGCCCTCAAGTGCCCTGATCTGTAAAATGAGAAATACCTATGTGACTCATCACAAAATCATAGATTTGGGAACAACCTTAGAGATAATCTAGTCTAGAGAGTCCTTTTTTTTTTCTTTTTTGGAAGGTGAAGGGCAGGGCAATTGGGGTTAAGTGACTTGCCCAAGGTCACACAGCTAGTTTTTGTGTTAAGTGTCTGAGGCCGGATTTGAACTCAGGTCCTCCTGACTCCAGGACCAGTCCTCTATTCACTGGGTCACCTAGCCACACTTTTTTAAAATTATTTTTTTTAGTCTTGAGACTCTTAACTTGGGGTCCAATGATCTAGTCCAGGGGTTCTTCACTTGGGATCCCCCTCCAAGGGTCCTGTGGCTAGAATTCAATGGAATCTGTGAACTTGGATGGAAAAAAAAATTATATCTTTATTTTCACTAATCTCTAACTAAAACTGGGCATTTCCTTCAAATAGGATTGATTTTTTTTTTTTTAACAAATCATTACTCTGAGAGAGATCTGTAGATTTCACCAGATTGCCAAAAGGGTTCAGGACACTAAAAAGGTTGCTTCTATCAAGTCCAACTGCCTCATTTTACAGCAGAAGAAAAAGAGGGTCAACCAAGCTAGGCCCGAATTCAGTGTTCTCCTGATCTGGGGTCCCACCCTCTATCTCTTCTGTTTCTGTCTCTTCCACCCTTTCCCTTGTCTCTGTCTCTGTTATTTCCCCCTCAGGACCAAGTCTGGCCAGCTTCAGAGAATCCTAAGGGAGTGAGAATGGGAGGAGAGCTGAGCAGTACATCTACCTTCAGGCAGGACCATATGCAGAAGAGCCGGTAGTGGCTCCCCAAAATCAGAGAGAGCGCCCCAGCCTGACACCAGGCACTCTGTGCCCTGCTGGGGGTTGACACCCGCACTGAGCAGCTCCAGCAGAACAGTTCGGGAGTGGGAAGGTCCTGGGAGGTGGGAAACCCTTCAAGATGAGTGCCTCTTTGAGCCCCCTAGCTTGCCCAAGTAGAATCAAAGGACCTGGGTCCAAATCGCACCTACCATGCTAGCTGTATGAGCAAGTCACCTTACTTTCCTGGGACTCAGTTTCCTCCTATGTAAAAATGAGGACATTGGACTAGCTGACCTTTGAGGCTCCTCCAAACTTGAGATTTCTGATTTTATGACTCATATGGGACAATAGAGCAAAGACTCCCTGAGCCAGGCCTTTTTCTTCCAGGGACTACAGTCATAGTTGGATTCTGCGACCTTTAGGGACACAATGGGTCACTCACCGTGCAGAAACCATTGTTCCTCCAGCTCCCACTGTTGGCACAAAGCATCTTGCTGCTGATCTGGCCTTTCCAGGAGTGGTTGCAGAACTCCCGACCCAGCACACTCACGTCTGCCTCCATCAGGCCCGGTGGCGGCTCCCCAAAATCAGAGAGAGAGCCCCACCCTGACACCAGGCACTTTGTGCCCTGCTGGGGGTCGACACCCTCACTGGGCAGCTTCAGCAGTCCCACAGAGGAGCTGAGGATGGCCTTTCGACTTAGCTGGGAAGCAGAGAGGGGTGGCTGCTGATCAGGAAGCTACCCACGGGTCACATCCACAGCATGCTCCCCTCGGCCCCCACCTCCAACAGAGTACCTACCACTCACTCAGCAAGAGGAAAAGTCTCCTGAATTCTCCTGTTGCAATAATAGTTACAGGATTGTAATAGTTTAAAAGAGTTTAAATTTAAGACATTATCCCACTTGATCCGCCTAAGACAGGGTCTAGGGGTATTATCAACACTATTTGATTCAGGGAAGGCCCTCAGCACCTTGTAGTGAACTTATGGGAGAGCACATAGGAGAATTGCATAGGATGAATGGACAGGTATGGATGCGTTAAGAGAAGCATCCGTGAGATTACAGACACATTGCAGTGCTGGAGTACAGAGGGGGAAACTGAGGATGTGAAAGATTAACTTGACTGGTCTCACTGTCAGGGTGCTAGGGTGGGGGTGGGGAGCAGGAATCAAATCCAAGTATCTTCTTAATCTAGGTTCATTATTCTTCTACTTGTAACAAGCTGCTTCTCTAAAAATCCCTACCTCTACTGAGAGGTATCTATTTACGAAACCCCTCACTCTGCCTACAGCCCTCTGGACTAAGTGATACCTGTTCCTATAGGCACTTGCTTTGTGACCTTGGGAAAGTCTCTTCCCTTCTCTGGGGCTTAGCTTCCCTATGTTCAAAACAAAGATAATGAACTCTGTAATCTCTAAGCACCTTTCTAGCTCAGACTCACTATGGTTCCTTGTGCCAGGGTACCTTCCAGCCCTGACATTCTTCGTATGTGTGATGTGACACCGGGAAGGAGAAGGGGAAGGGACAGAGAGAACATCCTCCCTTCTTTAGCTTACCTTTAGCAGGCAAATGTCGTTCTGATGGGACACGGGGTCATAGTCTGGGTGCAGGATACAGCGCTGGATGCTGAACACCTGTTGAGTGGGCTCAGGGTTGCTGGGGGAGTGGGCACCCAGCACTACCAGGCCAAGGCTGCTGTCTCTGTGTTGAGAAAGGGAGATTACTTTCTATTCTACTCCCCTCAGAGAAGGTCACTGGGGAACCCAGCCTTCTGGGGAGAGCCAGTCTGGGTACCAGGGGCCTAACTCAGAATTCCCCTCTTTTTTTTTCTTGCCTACAAAGAACTTGAGAGGGAGGGAGTAGTCTGAAGAGAATTATCTCTATTTTCTAGATGAGGAGGTTGAGACCCAAAGAATGAAATTACTTGCTCAAGAATCACATAGCTAGTCAATGCTATGTTAGGATTGAACTCAAATCTTCATGTCTCCAAGTCCCAGCCTCTGTCCTGGGCTTCAGGAGTCTTATTTTTTAAATTTATTTATATTATTATTATTATTGGTCTTTTTGGAGGGGAGAAGCCAGGGCAATTGGGGATGTGACCCCAAGGTCACACGGCTATTAAGTGTTAAGTGTCTGAGGCCAGATTTGAACTCAGGTCCTCCTGACTCCAGACCCAGTGCTCTATTCACTGTGCCACATACCTGCCCCCAAAGACAGGAGTCTCAAAGGGGATCTGGAGCACAGAATTCTTAACTTAGGGTCCTTGAACTTGTTTTTTTTTTTTTTAAATGGTAACTATTTCAATAAAATTGGTTTCTTTTATAATCCTGTAGGCACTAGGTAGCACCATAGTGCATAGAGTGCTAGTACTGGAATCAGGAAGACTCCTTGAGTTCAAATCCAGACTCAGATACTTACTAGCTGTGTGACCCTGGACAAGTCACTTAACCCTGTTTACCTCAGTCTCCTCCTCTGTAAAATGAGCTGGAGAAGGAAATGGCAAACTACTCCAATAACTCTGCCAAGAAAACCCCAAATGGGGGTCTGAAAAACAACTACACAACATAATTCTCTGCGTTTAATTTCACTCATTTATTTAAAAACATTTTTCTGGAAAGGGGGACCATCCATACATAGACTTCACTGGACTGTCTGTGAAAGAGAACTAGGTCACAAAATGATTAAAAATTCCTGCTCTAGAGAGATGTAAGACTATCTAAGAATAAAAGACAAGTGTATGACGCATTGTTGCAATGCCTACCAACACTAAGTGACATTTGTTTAGTACTTTCAGGTTTGTAAAATATTTTATAGACATTATCTCTCTTGGATTTCACAACAAAAGTGAGAGGTAAGTTCTGCCAGTCAACAAGCATTTATTAAGCTCCTACAGTATGCCAGGCACTTTACTTATCTCTGGGAATATAAAGAGAAACTAACTAAGTAAATAAATAATAAAAACCCAGTCCTTGTTCTCTCAAGAAGATCTTACAGATGATGAAACTTGAGTCTCCTGGAAGTGAAATGATTTCCCTGCGGTCCCACAGCTTGTAAGTCTCAAGAACTGGGATTTAAATGCAGGCTTCTCTGACCCCAAGTCTGACTCTCTACCCACTATTCCACATTTTGAAAGTCTGCTGTGGGAGGATCGAAGACTCCAGAGCTGGAAAAGATCTCAGACATTACTGAATTCTAATCTCTTTTCCTCCAGCCAACCTCCCCCCTTTCCCCTCTCCCCCCGTGTCACAATCCAACTGTGACAAAATGGAAGGAGCCTTGGATTTGAAACCAAGAAAACATGGGCTCCAATTTCATATGACCTTGTACAAATCTCCCTTGGACAAAACTCCCCTCAGTTTCCTCATCTGTAAAATGGGTGATTTGGGTTAGATGGTTTCTAAGTCTATGATTCTGTGACCCTAAGAATGGGGTTAATCCTTGTCTCTTAACCTTCCAAAGGTTGCTAAGTCCTGGGCTCATGGTATTCTGGGTAGAAGTCAAGGAATTTGAAGAGGGTGGGTACAGGGGGTAACCCTGGACTTTCTGAACCTCATTTTTCTCATCTGTCAAATGGAAGAGTTGGGCTTGGTGAACTACACAGTCTCTGTATGCTTTAAATATAACCTATAATTGTCCCACCTCTTTCAGGCAGGGAGTGAGAAAGTTATTATCTCTTTCATAGATAAAGAAGCTGATTTAGAAAAAAAAAACTTTCTGAAGTCACTTTGGGTCAAATGGTCATTAGCCAGTAAGTGGCAGGATGAGGAAAAAAAGGTCTCTTTATGTGAAAGTGTTCTCTTTCCCCTTGAGACCCTGGCCAAGTCTGAGCTCTATTCCTCATCTGTAAAATGGTGCTGATGCCAGCAATAACTGACAAAGAATTGTCAATATTGGGCTTAAATGAGATAATGCATGTAAAGGGATTCTCATACTTGGAAGTGCTATATAAATACCAGTTATATGTGAGGGGGTCAAGAAGACATCCAGAGCCCCCTCCTGGTATGTTATCTCTGGGTTTTACATTCTAAACTCTTCTCCTGCCTCGGCCACTATTTTTACTGGGTGGCTTTAGGCAAACTCCTTCCCCTCTCTGGGCCTCAGGTTTCCCATCTGTAAAATGAGATTTTAACTCACTGGTTTTGGGGGATCCTTTTTACCTTTCACAATCTATGAATCTAAAAGATAGTTGCAGCAAATCTTGGAACCCCAGAGAGGAGAACAGGCTCAATCAGGTGGTCTGAGGGTTTTTAGTTCAGGAAAAGTTAAAAGGGGTGAAGGGTGAAAGCCCTAGGGAGATTATCTGGGACCCTCCCACTGGGAGGCTTGGGAGCCAGAGTGAAAAGGTCCCTCTCACCTGTTGAAGAAGCAGTGGGCCGCCGTCAACACCCACTGGGCCATGAAGAGCACCCCTCCGCAGTGGTGTTCACCCATAAAGCGCACAGAAGCCATATAGGGCCTGGAGTGTGGCTTCACTTCCCGACCCCCAACAATGCGACTTCCCTTACAGCCAGGGAGCCCCCATCCAAGGAGGAAGGTAAGGATACCTGTCAGGGGCCAGGAGAAGGGAATGTAGAGAGTTGAGGAGTCGGGACTCTTTGTAAAGGACCAAGGAAGGTGGAGGAAGAGGTAGAAAGAAAAGCTGGGTTTCTTGCTTCCCAGTCCCAGGTGAAGAAGGAAGAGAAACAGCAAGTAGAAGGGGGCAGAGAAAATTGGAAGCAGACAGTGGGTGACTGGGACAGAGAAGGGGGTGGAGAGGGAAACAGGGACAGAGAGAGATGAGAATGGGATGGAGATTGGGGTCAGGGAGCATGGTGGGGTTGGGTACAAGGAGAGATAAGGTCAGAGACAGGGAAAGGAGTGGGGATGGGAAAGAGGCCTGAAAAGGGACAGAATCAATGAGAGAAAGGCAGAGATAAGGGAGGGCTTGGAGCCGTGGAGAGGAGGAAGGTGAGATAAAGGGAAGGGAGCCAGAGAAGGATAGATGGAAGGGGAAGGGAAGAGAAGATGGTGTGGAGGACCCAAGGGTGCTCCTGTCCCAGGGTTCCCCAAATCCTGGGAGCTCCTGCTCACCTAGGGATTCTATGGGAAACAGTAGACTCAGTGCCAGAAGTTTGGAGCTCCAGCCTGGCCCCATCTCCCCTCCTCAGCTCCTACTACCTGCAGCTCTGGGCCTCCCACTAGCTTGGTGGAGGAAGGGACAAGGGAAAAGGGCTCAGGAAGGAGAGGAGGGCCTAACGCTGTGGTTAAGGTGCCCCACCCCCGCCAATGTCTCCTGCCCTTTGAAGAAACCTAACTGTCTGTGTGACCAAGGGGAAAGCCTCTTCCCATATCTGTTGCTTGGTTTCTCCATCTATAAAGGAGAAAGGGGATAAGGTGGATCAGCAGAGCTCTAAGGTGATTTCAGATGCTAACATTCCAGAATTCCATAGTAAGTCTTAGGATTGTGAGTGGTCCGTCTGTTCAAGAATTCTAGTCGGGGGAGGGGGGCAAAGCCTTAGAAAGGAGAGCCAGCGCCTACGAGACTCAGAGTCCAACAGAGGATCCTTGGTTCTAAATGACTACAAGAGTCCAGGGGCCTGGCTGAGCACATCTAGAAACAGCAAGGGGTCCCAGCCACAATCTTCCACCCCTTTGATGATTTCAAAGCACCTTTTAGACATTAGATATATAGTAGATGCCTTTCCTCCTTCCAAGTGGTCACTAGCATGTTCCAAAGTTGGGCAGCAGGGAGAGGAGGAAGAGTATCTATTATAGGTGGAAAGGCTGAGGACACATTAGAAAGCATCAGGTCACAAAGCGAGCATCAGAAGATCTGCTTTTCAGGCCCAGCTTCACCACTGACTCACTAAGTGACCTTGGACAGGTCCTTTCTCCTCTCTGGGTCTCAGTTTCTTCATCTGTGAAATGGGTAGGGTAATCCTTGCCTGGCCTCCCCCCTAAGGTTGGGACTAGGTCTGTGGGGTCATGAATGGAGCATCAGAAGATCTGCTTTTCAGACTCAGCTTTGCCACAGACTCACTTAATCCGGTCTCTTTCCTTCTCTGGGTCTTAGCTGTTTTGTTTTGTATTTTTTAATCTATGAAATGTGAAGGGTGACCCTTGCTTGGCCTCTCTCCTCAGGTTTGGGCAAAGGTAGGGTGTCCTCTCACCATGATGAACTATAGTGATTGGAGAAAGAAGGATGAGGCTGGGAAAGAGTCTTTATTCAAAATTAAATTCCTCTTGTAAACCGTGAAAGCCAGGTCAAGTACCTACTACTGGTCCAGCTCAGTGGACCAGTGAGAGTAAGGTCTCTTCCTCTCTCTTGGACTAGGTTTCTCCCATGTGAGATTGCAGGGGAAGGAGGCTGGATAGGATGGACCCTCAGGGCCCCAAAGTCCAGACTTTGTGTATGCGGGCACAGCCAGTGAAGTCAATAATGCTGTAGCACATCATAGATCCAGGCCACGAAGGTGGAGACCCGGGCATAGACGTCAGGGTAGCGTGGATCCCCACAGATTCTGGAGGAGAAGGACACCACACCTTGAAGCCTCCCGTGGCAGATGAGTGGGCCCCCAGAGTCTCCCTGCCAAGCAAGAGGCGACAGCATGAGAGCAGAAGAAGGTTAAGTAAATATTGAGAGACCATGGATTGGGGGTGGGGGGTGGGAGAGAGACAGAGACAAAGAGCCAGAAACAGAGAGAGAGAGAGACAGAGAGAGAGACAGAGAGACAGAGAGACAGAGAGAGAGAGAGAGAGACAGAGACAGAGAGACAGAGAGAGAGACAGAGACAGAGAGAGACAGAGACAGAGAGAGACAGAGAGAGAGAGAGACAGAGACAGAGAGACAGAGAGAGAGAGAGACAGAGAGAGAGACAGACAGAGAGAGAGACAGAGAGAGAGACAGAGAGACAGAGAGAGACAGAGAGAGAGAGAGAGAGACAGAGAGAGAGAGAGAGACAGAGAGACAGAGAGAGAGAGACAGAGAGAGAAATAAGGATAGAGAGAGAGACATAGTATGGCCTAGTCAGCTCGTGGGTCTGCCTGTTCCCTAGGTCTATTAGGGAGTCCCCCAAAGATCTTCCAGTCTAACCGATGAGTACTAAGAGCTGCCTTCTGAGAAGCAGAGAGACACAGATAGACAGACAGAAATACACATATAGAGAGATAGGGCCAGAGACAGAGAGACAGACACAGAGGAAGGTGAGCTTCTGAAAGGTGGAGAAACTGGGACCCAGACCAAGGAAAGAACTCTCCCAAGGTTACTCTACAATGAAGGGGGAGTGGGGGGATAGAATGCCATCCTCCTGCCTCCCATCTTCCCATTCCACACAGGCCTCACCCCACAGACACCCTGGAACTGGTTTTTCTTAGAGCCAGAGGTGCAGACCATGTCCTGGTTAATATTTCCCCTCCAGGAGCTGTTGCAGGCCTGCTGAGCCTTCACCACCACAGACGTCTCCATGAGTACAGTGGTGGGACCATCCCTGCCTGGGATGTCCCCCCAGCCGCATATCAAGCACTGAGTCCCAGGGCGAACTAATGTATTCCATCGGGGAAGGCTGACTGGCCTCACTGATCGTGTCACTAATGCACTGCCGTTGAGCTGCAGAGGAGAGGAAGGGCAGAATAGAGTTAAAGATGGGGGCAAGGGGCAGGGATAGAGATGAGGACAGATGCAGGGGGAAGGACAGAGACAGACAGGGTTTGAGACAGTGACAACGTTAGAGAGAAAGAAAAACATAGAGAGGAGGACAGACATGGGAAGAAGGACAGAGATCAGATTAGGGACAGTGACAAAAAAAGAGCTAGGGGTGGTAAGACACAAAAACAGAGGCAGAGAAAGATTCAGAGACTTGTTGTGAAAGTCTGGGGCTCCCCATACTCTCCCCTTCCCCAAAGGCCAAGCCCTCCCTCTCTCCTGAACCCCAAGTCTCATTCTGCCTCACTGGCTTCAGAGAGCTGGGGAGCTCTGGGTTTCCAGGACTCACCTTGAGCAACTGTAGGTCACTGCTGTCAGCCTGGGCATTATAGAGTGGATAAGGGACAGCCCGAAGGATCCCAAATATCTGCTGGGTTGACTCTGGAGTAATCAGGGAGTGGGCACCCAAGACTACCCGGAAGGCAGCTGGGTCCCTATAACCCAAGGGAGGGAAGGAAAGATGTTAGCTTTTAGGGGATGGGGAATCCCTCCTCTATTCCTTCTCCAGTGGTCTCAGTATTCTGCCTCCACCCTGGGACCTCTCCTGCTGCATGCCCCCATAGGACTGCCAATTAGCATCTGGGGAAACTGAACCTCCCTCCCCAAAGCAAAGCATCTACCCAAGATCATACAGTGAGTCTGAAGAATAAGAACCTTGGTCTGGATTCTAACTAGGGCTTCTTTTCATCCTACATTTCTTTTCCCCTTCTCCATATTATATTTGACAGAAAGGGAAATTGAGGCCCAGGGACTTGTCCAAGGCCATAGGACTAGAATTTAGTCCCAAACTAGGGTGTTCTGTCATTTGATTTCAGTGGGGCCCTGGGAGAGCTGATGTGGCTGGGGGAGCCCTTGAAGCTGGGCCTTTGGAAAGGGTACAGAGGTTAGGGAAGGGGTAGTTTTCAGGGCTGGACTCACTTGAAAACCTCACAGTGGGCAGCTGTGAGTACCCATTGGGGTTGGATGAGGGCCCCCCCGCAGATGTGTTCACCCTGGTACTGGATGGAGACTGCAAATGGGTAGGAGTGGGGTATTGCTTCTTGACCCCCCACGATTCGGCCTTGGTGGGCCCCTGGGGACAGAAACAAGTGTCTGAGCCTTCTTCATGGAGTTCCACATCCCAGATCTGGGAGATATATTGTCTCTGGAAGGTACTTTCACTCCTAGAGCTCTCCTGAGTGGGGTCACTATTATCACAGGGTCCTGCCAAGGGGTTCTTGTGGATCCCCAGTGGTGGGGAGGAAGAAGGAAGGCTCAAATTATCAAGACTGATTGGAATGGAGAGCCCAAGGCCTCCCAAGAGCTCAAAACCTTCAACATCGCAAGAAAAGTCCTCAAATCAGACTCCCCTGTCTTCTCAAACACAGGGGCAGGGACTGAAATAGTGACAGAGATAGGAAGATATTCTACCGCTCAAGAAATGTCAATGGTTCCCAATTGCTTCTAAGATAAAAGACAGACTCATCTCTGGGGCTGACAATCTGACTCCAACCTGTCTTTCTAGACCAATCCCACATCATTTCCCAAGGCTACACTCTGTGTTGTGTCTCTGCTCTGGTGGTCTCTCAGTATCTACCTCTGCTTCACATGGAAACAATCAACTACACTAGAGACGGAATGAAATAGAAGCATAGGCAAAGATAGCTTGAGACTAGGACTGTCAGTCAACAAACCATTTATCAAGTACCTACTATGGGCTAAGCTATAGGGATACAGAGAAAGCTCACAGTCTAATGAGGGAAGCAACGTGCAAACAGCTGCCTACAAACAAAAGGGCAGTGGATAGAGTGCCCCGTCCGGAGTTAGGAAGTCCTGAGTTCAAATTCAGCCTCCAACATTTACTATCTGTGTGACCCTGGGCAAGTCACTTAATCCTGTTTGCCTCAGTTTCTTCATCTGTAAAATGAGCTGAAGAAGGAAATGGCTGACCACTCCAGTGTCTCTGCCAAGAAAACCCCAAATGGGACCACAAAGTGTGGGACAGCACTGAAATGACTCAGAAATAACAATGTACAAACAAGCTATATACAGGATAAGTTGGAGATAATCAACAGGGGGGAGGCCCTGGCATTAAGGGGGACTTGCAAAAACTTCTGGTAGAAGGAAGCCAAGGAGGCTAGAAGCAGAGATTAGGAGAGAGAACAATCCTAGCACGAAAGAGAGCCAGTGAAAATGTCTGGACTGAAACTGAGGCTGCGACGGAGATACCTCATCCGCAGAAAGAAAGGAGATAGGGAAAGGAGATTGACCCTTGGTGTCTGCTCTCTAAGAGCCTGAGGGGTGGCTGGGTCCTGCCAGCATCAAACACTCCAACCCCAGAGCTCTAAAGGGCTTAAGCCCTGGGGAAAGAAGAGAGTTCTCCCTCAAGAACTTCCTTTATTCAACCCCAAAAGCCTTCATTCCTTCTGTGATATGCAAAGCACAGTGCTAAATGCTGGGGAGAGACCAAGAGGAAAACAGTCTTGGCCTATTTAGGGAGGGGAAGTGGGGAAAGGATATATATTGGGGGTAATTTGAGAGGGAGGGAGAGCCAGTAAAAAGCTGTGTAAAAACCAGTAAGAAGGCGGATGTTGCTCATAGAATTGCAATTAGTCAATAGGAACTCTTCTTTCCCCTTTTTCCCTATATCTGATAAGTCTCATAGGGAGAAGGAGAGCTGAGGCCAGTGCCTCCCTCCATCTCTCGGCTTCTCATCTAGCAACCCTCCCCTGATATCTGGGGTCTGTGTCCCCTAGGATAGGGGCTGAGGTGTATTTGGAGGCAGGGGAAGTCCATTACCTGAGGAGGCCAGCTGGCCCAGGGCTGCCACCCAGGACAGGAGTATGGAGATCCCAGGGGCCCTCATGCTGCTTTCCAGGGTTCTTGTTGATGCATTGGTCCAGGACTGGGCCTGGGATGGCTCCAGTTAAGTAGTGTGTGTAGGGGCAGGAAGCAGGGGTTGGGGGGACAGTTATGGGGGGGGGGGAGTGGTATCTCTCTGTGCCATCCATCTGGGCTCCTTCCTGATCTTCCTTCTCTACTTCTTCCCTTTCTCTGGTTTAGCTTGTGAAATGGGGGTTGTGTCATCACCTCCCAACGGCCCGCCAGGAGCTGCCAAAGGGGTCTGGAACCAGACTCAGCCCCTAGAGCCCCTCAGAACTTGATTCAGTTCTCAGAGCTCCTTGAGATTTAACTCAATACCTAATCGAATCTGGATCAGTGATCAGTTAAGGACTCCCAAAGACCCATCTCAGGCCTTAGAATTCTATGGGACCCATTCAAGTATCCACAGTCCCCAGGGGTCCTCCCTAATACTCAGACCACTCCCAAGGATTCATCTGGAAGTTGTTCAGGGTCCCTTAGTATATACCAGTTCTAGGAATATCTCAGAACTACCCTAGACTCTGGAATCTGCCCGAGTTCCCAGAATCCCCCAGGACCCTCCCCAGTGCCCAGAGCTCCCTAGTTTCACCCTCAGTCCTGGAAACATCCCATAACCTGTGCCAGTCCCTAGAGTCCCTTGGGGTCAACTTCAGTGTTGCTATTCTTTCTTCAGGATCTATCTCAATCTATAGCCCCCTGGGACCCACCTACATTGATGTCCAGAGCCCCTGCCTGACAGGACATGACTCAGTGCCCAGACTCCCCCAGGACCCTCCCTTATGTTTGCAGCCCCTCATAATCCAACTCAGCCTCAGAGCCTCTTGGGAACTTATCCACCAGAATTCCCAGAGCATTCCATGATTGGCCCCAGTGCCCAAAACTCCTTGGAATATCCCTTAATGCCTGAGATCCAGAACTCCAGACAGTGATCCAGAGCCCAAAAGATCTGCTTTAGTCCCAGGAACACCCAGGACCTTAATCTGGTGCCAGAAACCCCCTAGGACTTACCTCATTGAACAAATACCTTACCCTTTCTGGACCTCAGTTTCTCCAATGAGAAAATGGGGAAAACCCTCCCAGTTCTGTTTGCTTAATCTCTTAGAACCCACTGCAATGTCTGGAACTCTAAAGGATGCCCCCATCCTGCCCCAGTGTCCAGTACTGACTGGTACCTGCCTCAGTGCCTTGGATCTCCCCAAAGAGACTCCAGTTCTCAAAATCCCTGCAGGCCCCACATTAGATCCTAGAGTTCCCTGGGTCTCTCTACAAAGTCTAGAGCCCAGTAGAATTTGCTTTAGTGCCCAGTCACTGCCCAGAATCTCCCAAGCTTTGGGCATGGACAAGTCACTTGGGCCTGGGAATAAGGAGACAAGTTCCAGTCCTGTGTCTGACTCTAAATCACTGTGTTCCCTTAAGCAAGTCTCTTCCCCTCTCTGGTCCTCAATTTCTCCCTCTGTAAAATTCCTTACAAATCTGAGAGAAGCTAATGCAACAAAATATAGTTCTTCATTGACTGAGCTTGAGATTCTATGCTGAGTGATTGTGATTCCTACATGGAAAATGACATTTTAATTCAATAAACATCTTGTCAAACCCTGTCATAGGACCTGGGTTTCAACTGCATTCCTGCCACTTAATATCTGTGTAGCATAAGGTAGGTATGTATTGAGGCAGCTGGGTGGCTCAATGGATAGGGTTCTGGGCCTGGAGTCAGGAAGACCTAAATTCAAATTCAGCCTCCGAAATTTCCTATAGTTGTGTTATCTTGGTCAAGTAACTTACAGAAAATAGAGACCTACCCCAGTAACAGTGGTGCAGTGAATAGAGCACCGGCCCTGGAGTCAGGAAGACCTGAGTTCAAATCCGGCCTCAGACACTTAACACAAAAACTAGCTGTGTGACCTTGGGCAAGTCACTTAACCCCAACTTCCCTCCAAAAAAAAACCACACCAAAAAAATGGAGGAGTTGGCCCCTCATTTTAAGAGGTTCTCTGAGGTCCTCTTCAGTCCTAAGTCTGTGATACCTTTGCTGCTGTGTTAATGGTCCCTGTAACTCCACCTGCTCCACCTACCAGTGGTTTTCAGGCAGCATATTTTAGGGAGAGAAGGAGTTTGGGGTGTGGCTATTGCCTCAAATCCAAGTCCTGAGGATGGAAATCCTTGGGAAACAAGCGCATGGTCCCTGTTTCCTCAGCCTTTCAACATTCCAGAAACACCAGTCACAGCCAGGCATTGGCCCCAACACTTTTAGGATAAAATCCTGGCATTCGATGCCTTCATAAGGCTCTGCCTAACCAAGGTCTAAAATAACTCTGGTCTGGGAGTCAGGAGACCTAAGTTCTAGTCCCAGCTCTGCCCTGGTTCATTGTCTGAGCATGGACTTCCCCTTTCTGGTCCATCTGTATCTTCATCTTCAAGATTTCTTAAACTTTTTCCTCTTGTGACCCCTCAGCACTTCTTAAACTGTAGTTCAAGGCCCCATATTTGACCTACAGTTTAAGAAGCGCTGAATTTATTCTGTTATCGAAATGTCAGAGAGCAGATTTGGTGGACAGATTAGATGAGCTCTACCATCCCTTCCCAGAAAGGGTAAAGGGCAGAGAGGAGAGAGGCCAGGTTTAGGCTGGTCTGAAACATTTCTAAGAAGCTGATTTTGTGTAATTCCCTTCCTTTTCTTCCCCTTCAGCAGACCTCTGGGATTTCCTGAATTGGTCCGTTGGAGGAAGCAGCTGGCTGCCCCACCGTTAGGGGGAATGGAGAAATCGTGGGATCTCAGGATCTAGTCAGCTCTGTTGGAGATCATGGGAGAAGAAATGGGGCTTACAGACTGACGGTGTGGCACCATGGAGGGAGCCCTGGGCTTGGAATAGGGAATTCTAATTCCTCCTCTGGCACCAGCCAAGTCAACTGTGGTTTAATGTTTGCTGAGACTGTTTCTTCATTTGCAAAATGGGGAGACCGATGCCTGTGGTCCCTACCTCCTTGGATTGTGAGGCTCAAAGGAGATCGTGGGTATAAAGCATTTTGTAGACTTCAGAGAGGTATAGACACTTCACTCTTCTATTGTTAATGGGTCGTAGACCAGATCAGGAGAAATCTTACTTAGAGATCAGGAGATCAGAGATTTAGGGATGACAGAAATATAGAGGGAGAGGGGGAAGAAATCGTAGCTTGTCATTGGATCACAGATTGAAAGAGGGAAAAAAAAATCTGGGTGTTAGATGATAGGGTCACAGATTTAGAGACAGAAGAGTTATTAAGGACCATCTAATTCCTCTAATTTTTCCAGAGGAGGATATTAAAGCTCCCCAGAGGTTAAATGACTTGCCCAAGGTGAAAGCAATAGGTGGTGCCATAGTGCATAGAGTCGGGTAGTCAAGGAAGACTCATCTTTCTGAGTTAGAATCTGGCCTCAGATACTTACTATCTGTGTGACCCTGGGAAAGTCACTTAACCCTGTTTGCCTCAGTTTCCTCATCTGTAAAATCAGCTGGAAAAGGAAATGGCAAACTACTCCAGTATCTTTTCCAACAAAACACCAAATAGGGTCACAAAGAGTCAGACATGACTGAAAAATGACTGAAATTTGAACCCAGGTCATCAGACTCCCAAAACAGCCTTCTTTTTAATGTGTTAAACTGAACTGGAGGGCTAGAGATGAGAAGGACATTGCCCTGAATTTCTCCATAGTCCCAGAGATACCATTTCCCTGGTCCCTGCAGTTTTCTAGTATGCCAGCTACTCCTACTGAGGTCTCTTGAGAAGGAAAGGAGGTTTGAAGGTCCTTGGAGAAGGAGGAAGAGGAGGAGGAAGATAAGGAGAAGGGGGAAAGAGGAGGAGGGTGTCCTTAGAGAGAAGTCATTCTAGTCTCATTAGGCCTAGGGCAGAAGTGGAAGATGGATCTGGTCCGTATCAAAACTCACCTCTCCTATGTCTCCTTTCAGAGCCTTAGGCAGGGAATGGAGAGATGGAGGTTAGCCCCCACCTGCCACTGACTTGCTAGGTCATGTTGGGCAAGTTTCTCCTCTATAAAATGAGAGGAGTGGGCTAGCTGGTCACTAAGGTCCTTTCCAGCTATAGATCTGTATTCCTAGGTTCATCCTTTCCCTTCTCTGTTCCTCAGTTTCCCCACTTGTAAAATGATCCAGTGTGGTAGAAACGCAGCTAGATTCTATCATTTCTAACCTCTCCTCCAGTTCTGATGTTTTGAGGTTAAGGGTGCTTCTGGAAACAATACCCTACCCCAAAGGAAGCGGTCTATCTCCCACCCCCCTGCACTGTAGGGGAGACAGAGGAGGAAACAAGCCTCCTTCCTGTTTCCAGAGGAAGACAGATGGTTAAGGCTTTTTGGAATTTGGAGGAGGAAGAATTCCCTAGAGACTGGGGCAGTCAGGAAAGGTTTCCAGGAGTAAGGCTTGGGCAGGAACTTGAAAGATGGAAGATAAAAAAGGAAAGCCTAGAAGGGGAGACCAACCCCACCTGGGGCTTTTGTCAAAATAATAACAACAGGAAAGACAAGCATTTCTGTGATCCTCTAAAGCCTGTGGAATAGTTAAACTTTCACCATTCCCTGGAGAGGGAAGTGGTAAAGGGCAAGGAAGACTGAAGTAGGATTCAGAATAGCACAACAGACAGAGTGATGGACTTTAGAGTCAGAAGACCTCAGTTCAAATCCTGCCTGGGCTACTTTTTGCTTGAGTCACCTGACCTTTCTGGACCTCAGTTTTTCTCTTTGTAAAATGAGGATTAGACTTCACTAGATAATCTATTTCTAAGATTCCTCCCCATTCAATAAGCATCTATGAAGTTCCAGACACTGTGTAAGGGAGGTGCTAGATATGCAAAGACAAAAGAGAAATCAGTTCCTGTCCTTAAGAAGCTTCCATTGTGGGTTTGGGAGGAACAACTGATAGGCCAGTAATGAATGACACCCACATAGAAACAGATCTGTAAGGGTCACATACTGACTTTGAATTTTGCTGCCTGAGAGACACACTTCTGAGTTAGGCAAGTAAATAATTTTTAACATTCATTTTATTGTAAGATTTAAGTTCCAAATTTTTCTCCCTCCTCCCTAAGACAGTAAGAAATTTTATATAGGTTATATATGTGCAATCATGTGAAACATTTCCACATTAGTCATGTTCACAATAGGTTTTTTTAAAATTATGTTAACATTGGGGCAGCTGGGTGGCATAATGGAGAGAGCCCTGGGACTGGAGTCAGAAAGACTGAGTTCAAATCTCTAAAATATTTACTCCCGTGTGACCCTGGGCAAGTCACTTAATTCTGTTTGCCTCAGTTTCCTCATCTGTAAAATGAACTGGAGAAGGAAATGACAAACTGATCTAGTACCCTAGCCAAGAAAACCCCAAATGGAATCATAAAGAATCAGACAAGACTGAACAACAACATATGAACATTCCAGAACAGTAAATAATAATATTCATTTCATCTGGAACTAGAACTACACTGTTCTTTCTTTGATTCCTCCCCTCAAGGATAAAAAGGGACTCCTCCCCATGATCAATATCATAATCCTTTCTAAATGGAAAAAAGAGGACACATCCCTCCCAACTGAAAAGAGGGCGCTTCCCTGGAGTGGGTCACAGGCCTATTGCTTCAGGGGATGGGAAGCTGATCATCTAGAGGAGACAAGGCTACTTTTGTCCTAAATTAGGTTTCCACCCTTAATCCAGTTTCCTTAAGAAAGGACTTTGGTTCTTGACCCTACCCACCTTTCTCAGAAGACCAGTCTGGAAAGGGCTTTGAGACTAGAAAAATATTTATTTCTTAATATTTCTAGAGGCTAGAGAAACTGAAAGGTTTTTCCATATGCTTCCACACATCCTTTATGATTTTTGTTGTTGTTCAGTCGTTTTTTTTCAATTGTGTCTGAATCTCTGGGACCCCATTTTCAGAATTTTCTTGGCAGAGATACTGGGGTACTTGTCATTTCCTCCCCCGGCTCATTTTACAGATGAGGAAACTGAGGCAGACAGTGGTTTGTCCAGGGCCACACAGCTAGTGTCTGAGGCCAGATTTGAAGTCAGCAAGATAGGGTTGGGGGCCTTAGAGGTGCTGGAGACCGCAAAATACCGACAGGCCAACTCAAGCCTTCTCTTAGCCAAAGAAAGGCAAAGTTTATTAAAGATTTGCCATAATGAGTAGACTCTTAAAGAGCCCAAGTATTTGTGAGCTTGTATTGACAAGCGGGCCAGAACAATCTAACACAGACTGAGTCTGTGCTAGACTGAATCTTATATACAGAAAGCCTGTGGGAGGGATCTAGGGGTGGTCTAGAGGAGGAGTCTGGGGAGGGTCTTGAGGAGGAGTCTAAGGAGCATCTGAGGAACTGAGGTCAGACTGCAAGAATGGGATTGAGGGTGGGAAATAGCTGTTGGCTACCTGGAGGTGACAGACAATGGAGGGCTAGGCTAGTTTAAGGGTTATAGATGTGGGTATAGATATTTTGATTTTTTTGTTTGTTTTTTGCTTTTTGGAGGGCAATTGGGGTTAAGTGACTTGCCCAAGGTCACACAGCTAGTTTTTGTGTTGTGTCTGAGGCTGGATTTGAACTCAGGTCCTCCTGACTCCAGGGCCGGTGCTCTATTCACTGCACCACCTAGCCACCCCTAGATATTTTGATAAGGATCTAGGGTGGAAAGTAGCTGGACAGTGGAGGGCTAGGCTAGGTTAAGAGTAACAGAGATTTGGGCCCAGCAATAATGAAAGGCTGATAGCCTCAGGCAAATGCCTCATCAAGTGGAAAGATTCAAGGGGATTCCCAGAGCCTGCACCCCATCACCTCCAGGCCCCGAACTCTATCCACCATGTCCCTTAGCTGCCCTGAAATTTAGGCTATGTAAAAACAAAAGGGCAACAATAACAACAAAAGATAAAAAATAAAAGTGTATTTTTAAAAATGCCATCTTTGAGTTGACTCAGTTACTTACCATAGTTTCTCATTTTTGTTCTTCTATTTTGTTATTGATTTTATTCTTGACTTTAAAAAAGTCAGTGGAATTATTTGCCCACAAACAGCCGATTCGGAAATTATGACGCCATACTTGTTTCCTGCCTGTTAAATTATAAGCGGTTTCATTTTTTGCTATGTTATTTAGTGCTTGCCACGGTTAGTGCCTCTGACTCTCTTCTTGGGCCAAATCAATCAACAAGCATTTATTAAGGGCCTACTGTAAGGCAGGCACAGTGCTAGGCCCTAGGGATACAAAAACAAAAAATGAAACAATTCCTATTCTCAAGCTTAGAGGAAACCATGTGTACATAGAGAAAGATTCATGATACACAGGCATGAGGCTTCTGTGCTGTCCACAAGCTTTTTGCCTTTTTCATTTCTTACTCCAGAACAATATCTTCCAATATTTTCTGTTCATTCTGCTTTTGAATTAAAGTCAGTATTAAAGTACGTGTTGATTAAATGATTTATTTTTCAAAAGTATAAAATTTTTGTTGACATGTTTTACCTTACAAACATTTTCAGATTATCCCCTCCAATTGTGAGAGCTTTCTTACAACAAAAACAATTAAGCAAAACTAATAATAGTGACCTCACCTGAAAGTGCATGCAACATTCCACACCACTAACCAAGCCTTCCCTCCACTCCCCTCTTTTTAAAAGTGTTTCTTTATTAAGTGAAGAAAAATTATTTTCTCTTTCTACCACCTCTTACCCACCGAAAATAAAAGGGGGGAGAGCTGGAGGACAAATATTTAAGTGATTCTTATTTTATTAATATTGTAATTATTATTATATTATAGTGTTATATTTCTTAAGTACCTACTATATTCCAGGGATAGCTAGGTGGCACAGTGGATAGAGTCAGGCTGGCCTGAAGTCAGGAAGACTCATTTTCTTTTTGGAGGGAGGAAGGTAGGGCAATTGGGATTAAGTGACTTGCCCAAGGTCACACAGCTAGGTTTTTGTGTGTGTGTGTGTGTGTGTGTGTGTGTGTTAAATGTCTGAGGCCGAATTTGAACTCAGGTTCTCCTGACTCCAAAGGCCAGTGTTCTATTGACTGTGGCACCTAGCCGCCCCCAGGAAGACTCATTTTCCTGAGTTCAAATCCAGCCTCGGACATTTACTAACTATGTTACCCTGGGCAAGTAACCCTGTCTACCTCATTTTCCTCATCTGTAAAATGAGCTGGAGAAGGAAATAGCAAACTACCCCAGTATCTGTGCCAAGAAAACCCAAATGGGGTCACAAAGAGTTGGACATGACTGAAAAATGACTGAACAGCAATAGGCACCGTGCTAAGCATTTTACAGATATTATATCTTTTGATCCTGAAAACAGCCCTAGAAGATAGGTGCTATTATTACCCCCATTTTACAGGTGAGAAAATTGAGGCAAACAGAAGCTATTTGCCAAAGTTGTCTGAAGCTTGATTTGAACACAAGTCTTCCTGACTCCAGGTCCAGGGCTCTCTCCACTGCACTAGCTAGCTGTAATAAATATGAATAAGTAAACAAATTTCCTCAATGCTATGTGTGCATGTGCACAAAATATACATATATGTCTACACACATATGTTCATTGTACACATGCATCTATAACCATTGAGGAAATTTGTTTTGTTTGTGTATTTGTATTTTTTTGTGTGTTTTTTGCTTTTTGGAGGGCAATTGAGGTTAAGTGACTTGCCCAAGGTCACAGGGCTAGTTTTTGTGTGTGTGTGTGTTAAGTGTCTGAGGCTGGATTTGAACTCAGGTCCTCCTGACTCCAGGGCCAGTGCTCTATTCACTGTGCCACCTAGCCACCCCCATATTTGTTATTGTTGAGCAATGATGAAACATTATCTACAGTCTGACAGAGAGGTGAGGAGATATGGGGCTAAGTACCCTATATTTCTCACTTCTCAGTCAGGATGTGGATAACATTTCATCATCATTTCTTTAGACTCACTATATTTGGTTATTGCACTGATCACAAACAACTTTGAAAGATGTTGATTTAATTATGAGGAAAATACCAAGTTCTTTATATGCTTCTCTGCCTCTTTATCCATTCCAATAGATGTTGGCATGTAAGCTGAAATGATTTTCACGGGAGTCTTTTTCCAAGTATTTATCATGAGCAGCCCAACAGAAGCTAATTAAGCATCCCAGGAACTGATATTTCATGATGCCTTTGAACCCATGATCAAACCAACTTCCCAGCACCCTTTGCTGTCATTTCAGTGAGCTGTCTTTGGTTTCCTGGGTCTGTTTAAAACAAAACTTCTGAACTTTTTTTGTCATGGACTTCCTTGGCAGTCCAAGGAAGGCTATTGATTCCTTCTCAGAAAAATGTTTTTAAATAATTGAAGGAAAGGCTGAATTTCAGTTTCAAGTCCGTAAAAATAAAGATGTAATTTTTTTCTCAACCAAATTCATGGGTCCCCTGAAATCCATCCTTGAACCCCAAGGTAAGAACTCATTGATTTAGAGAATGAGTGTTCAGATTGATACAATTTTTCTTCTTCCAGTAGTGCATCTACTGGTCAGTCATAGAAAAATGATACAAGTGATAATAATATCTATAATTTATATTACACTTTATCATTTGCAAAGTGCTTTTTGAAAATATTATCTCACTTGTTCCTCACAATAATGCCGAGAGATAGGGGCTGCTATCCCCATTTTACAGATGAGAAACTTAAGGCAAACAAATGTTAAGTGACTTGCCCGGGCTGACAAAGTTAGTCTCAGGCTGGATATGAAGTCAGATTTTCCTGACTCCCAATATCTCACATTTAGAGCTCCAATAATTAAGTAAAGGTTTTTTTGTTTGGTCTTTTTTCAGTCGTGTCTACTCTTCACGACCCCATTTGGGGTTTTCTTGGCCAAGCTGCTGGAGTGGTTTGTCATTTCCTTCTTTAGCTCATAGGGAGATGATGGTTCCATAGTCACACTACATAGAATCATAAGATCATTTAAGAGATCTTATAGGTCATCAGTTGACATTATAGGCCATAAATTGACCTTAGAGATCAATTATTTCAAGAAATTCATTTTATAATGATAGCAGCTAGGTGGTGCAGTGGATAGACTGCATGAAATCTGTGCAACTCTAGGCAAATCACTTAACCTCTTCCTGTCTCAGTTTCCTCATCTGTAAAATGGGGGAAATGGTGGCACTTATCTCCTAGGATTTCTGTGAGGATCAAATGAGACCATATGTAGAAAGTATCCTGTTGACCTTAAAGTGAAAGTTAATCATTATTAGCCTTATAATCCCAGGCAAGTCCCTTACACTTTTGAGTCTTTTTCATTGTCTGTAAAATGAGAATTATTATGTCTGTAATAGCTACCTCATAAGGTTGTTATGAAATTCAAATGAGATAATGTCTATAAATTGCTTTATAATAAGGATAGGAACTGGACCTGTCATTCCAGAGGAGCCTTCCTGACTCTAGGTCTAGCACTCTACTTCATCACCTAACTGTCCCTTTTAGCAGGCCTGACCTATTGCAGATTAAGAAACGTTTATGAAATGACTGATTTTGATAGAAATGATCTTAAGACAAGTTGTGATCTTGCTATTATTATTATTTTATATCTAATAATCTGTTATTAATTCTGTTAATATAGTCTTATATTAATTTGATATAATTTAAATCAATTTTAATATTCTTATGCTAAGTCTGATAGCTAATAATCATAACTATTGCCCTTATTTAATACACTAAAGAAACTGCTTTTTGTAGTTGAATAAAAGAATCAGGATATAAGTTCTTTCTCTGTGGGCTCTGATGAAGTAGCTTCCTCATCCTCAAGCCCGTTCCCACAGGATTCTGAGTGCCTCTCCTAGGTTTCTCTGTTGTGAAGCTTTTCATTCCATAACCCTTGAAGTCAGGTAGCCCTGAGTTCAAATCCAGCCTCAGACACTTACTAGTTAGTGACCCTGGGTAAGTTACTTAATCCTGTTTGCCTCAGTTTCCTCATCTATAAAATGAGCTGGAGGAGGAAATGGTAAATTCACTCCAGTATCTTTGCTAAGAAAACCCCAAATGGAGTCACAAAGAGTTGGACACAACTGAAATGACTGAAACAATAACATCTTGGAAAGAATGAGTATTTGGTATAGTGATATCTTGGAAAAATTTTGTTCTTTTCCTTATGGATCAATGCTATATTGAGGCAATTGTGGGGAACAGTTTCATCTGTGATAATGGTCTGATTCCAGTACAGTCTGTTAATTGAATTCTCTGGGATATTTTGAGTTCCGTGTGTTTAATAACGGGATTTGTCATCTGTCAGTCCCTGAAAGATAGTGACCTTCTGATGAGTAATTCTAGCCCCCAGGTCATGTCTAGCTTATTAATTACTAGTATTATCATGATTATTTATTATCTTCATGATACCATTCTCTCTCTTTCAGGCACTTAAGTGGGGCATGATAGCTGTCTCCAAGTATCTGGAGGGCTGTTACTGAGAAAGAGTTGTTCTATCTGGCCCTCTGGGTCAGAGCTAGTAGCAATGTGGGGTGAGGGGTGGGAGTGGGGCAGGAGGGAGGGGAAGTTTCAGAGAGGCCCATTGTGTCTGGCTATGAAGAGGAGCTTTACAAAAGTCAGAGCTAACCAGAAATGGAAGGGGTTGACTGTGGACATACTTAAGCCAAAGCTAGATTTAGAACCGTTGATAAACAAACATTTATTAAGAGCCTACTGTATGCCAGGGTAAGCATGGGGTAAAAAGAAGGGTACACAATAGTTCTTAACCTCAAATAACCCCGAGTCTACTGGGGACAGCAGCATACAAACAGCTATATGCAAAGAAGACCGGCACAGAAAAAGTTGGAGATAATCAACTGAGGGTAGGCACTGAAATTGAGGGGACTGGGAAAGGTTCCTTCAGAAGGTGGGATTTTAGCTGGGATGGCAAGGAAGCCAGGGAAGCTGAGAGGTAAAAATGAGGGAAAGAATTCCAGCCATGGAGGGAGGAGCAGTCACTGGAAACATTCAATCTTATGTAGGAAAATTGGAACACTAATGCATTGTAGGGGGAGTTGTGACCTGGTTCTACCATTTTGGAGAGCAATTTGGAACTGTGGCCAAAGGGCAATCAAATCGAATACCCTTTGATCCATCGATAACACTACCAAATCTGTATTCTCAAAAGATCATTAAAAAAAGGGAAAGGATGCCCACATATACAATAATATTTGTAGCAGTTCTTTTTGTGGTGGCAAAGAATTGGAAATTGAGAGGATGCCCATGAACTGGGGAATGGCTGAACAAGTTGTGGTATATGAATGTAATGGAATACTTTTGTGCTATAAGAAATGATGAGCAGGCTGATTTCAGAAAAACCTGGAAAGACTTACATGACCTGATGCAAAGTAAAGTGAGCAGAACCAGGAGACAGCAGCATTGTGAGATGATCAGTTATGGTTGACTTAGCTCTTCTCAGCAATGCAATGATCCGAGACAATTCCAAAGGACTCACGATGGAAAATGCTATCCACATCCAGAGAAAGAACTGATGGGGTCTGAATGCAGATCGAAGCATACTATTTTCACTTTATTTTTGTTCATGGTTTTTTTCCTTTTGCACACTGTAATTTTTTTTGCAAACTGTTTCTTCTTTTACAACATGACTAATATGGAAATATGTTTTGCATGATTGCACATGTAGAACCTATATCAGACTGCTTGCTGTCTTGGGGAGGGGAGAGGAAAAATTTTGGAACTCAAAATTTTATTTAAAAAGTGAATGTTAAAAAGTGTCTTTACATGGAATGGGAAAAAATAAAATACTATTAAAAAAAAGAAAGAAAACATTTGATCCTGGAAGTGATAGGAAGCTACTGGATTTTATTTGGGGGGGGGGGGTGATGTGGTCAGAACTGTGATCTGAGAAGATTTGTTTGGTGCTGTGGACTTGAGGCAGTGAAACCAGCTAGCAGGCTGTTCCAATTGTCCAGGCATGAGGCTATGGAGCCTGGATGGTGGCAGTGTCAGAGAGAAGAGATGTCTAAATGGCAGTACCTTAAAGATCCCCTACCCCATTTTAGTTAGTTTTAAAATTATTCTTGCTTTTTATTCTGAACATAAACCCCAAATGAAGTAGCCAGTTGTGCAGTGATAGAGACCCTTGTCTAGGTAGGCATACCATCAGGAAGACTCCTCCAAATGTGACCTCAGATACTTATCTGACTCAGATATTTACTATCTGGCCAAGTCATCTAACCTAGGTCTTGCCTGAGCTTGCTTATCTTTAAAATAGGGACTCTTTTTTTTTTTTTTAAAGCAATCGGGGTTAAGTAACTTGCTCAAGGTTACAGGGCCAGTTATTTCTGGGTGTGGTGCTAAGTATGTGAGCCCGATTTGATCCCCAGGTCATCCCGACACTGGAGCCGGTGCTCTTACTCGCTGAGCCACCTGGCCGCCCCTAAAATAGGGACTCTTGATAATAGCACCCAGGGGGGTTTCAGGATCAAATGAGTGAATATTTGTAAAGCAAAAATTTGTTTGTTCTTTTCTCTTCGTTAAAAAAAAAAAAAAGATGCCTCAAATTACCTTCTTTTCATTTTGCTACCCAATCCCTGTCTGTGCTGGCCTCTTACCACTCCACCCATACTGGAAACAAGAAAAACAAAGCCTTTGCAACAAATATGAGTAATCTAATGTAACAAATTTCTGCGTTGGCTGCTGACCTCTTCATTTGAGGAAACTGAGGCAGCAAAGATGACACAGCAAGTCAATGCCGTTTGGATACAAGTTGGATCCTTTGAGGTCTCAGAGTTTCAGGGATTTTATAATTCCTTGCTCCTCTTTGGTTAAGTCCCTTTCCCCATTCTGGGCCTCAGTTTCCCCCCTCTGTAAAATCCTGCAGAGAGATGAGCCTGTCCCCAGGAAAGAGCTCCCTAGGACCTGGGTACAAAGGGATAATTGCAGGCTATACGGGAGGAAACACTTTCCCCGGGGTGGGGACGGGAGGACGCTTTGAGGGGTAGGGGCTGGAGTGGGGAGTGGGCAAGTTGTAGTGATGGCCGGTGGCCGGCAGGAGGCGGCGTCGCACCGCTCCCGGGCCCTGGCCCAGCCCCAGCCCCAGCCCCAGCCCAGCCCAGCCCACCGCAGCTCAGCCCTCCCCCGCGCGCGCTCGCTAGCTCCCTCGTTCCGTGCCTCCTCCCGCCCCGGACAATAACACCGCTCCTTCTCCTCCCCTCCCTCCCCTTCTCTCCGGGCTGCGATGCCTCGGAGCCTCCGCCTGCCCCCGCCCCCGCGCCCCGCAGCCCGGACCAGCCCCGCGCCCCTGCGCTAGCCGGCGGGGAGTGAGGGCGCAGCGGGCGCGGGGGCACCTCGGGCGCTCAGAGATCTCGGCTCTGGCTCCTCCCCGCCGCTCTCCACCTGGGCCCGGCCGCCGCCCCCGCCCCGGGGGCCCAGCCCTCAGCCCCCGAGGCTGCTCCCCCCTCGCCCCACCCTCCCCCAGCCCCTCCCTGGCCACCGCCGCCTCCTCCTCTCCCTCCTTCTTCTCCTCCTCCTCCTCCTCCTCCTGCCAGCCTCAGACGCCCGGACTGCGGGAACCATGGAGTGAGTAGCCGGGGTCTGGGGGTGTTGGGGATCTGGAGGTCTGAAGGCTGGAGGATCTGGGCTTTGGGGGTGCAGGGCCTGGGGTGTCTTAGTGCTGATCGTCTGAGGATCCGGTAGCCAAAGGTCTGGAACCAGGAGACCGGGCGCTTCGGGGCCGAGGGTCCAGGAACCAGGGGTCGCTCTGCAGATTGAAGGTTTGGAAACCTGGAGGCTGAGACTCCGGACATGGGGGCCCCTCACTCTTCCTCAGTGGTGAAAGGGCCTGTGTCTGCTTCTTGGGGCTGAGGCTGTCAGTGGCTAGCCCCACCCCTTGTCGGCTGCCCCCATTGCACCCCTGAGGATGGGGGGATGAGGGGCTTCCAGGGCTTGAGCTGGAAGGCTCCTCGCAGGTGGTGGTGGGCCTGGCCTCCTGCTTACAGCGCTTCTCCCGCCTAAGCTCCTGGAAGATGCTGCTGAAAGGTGGGAAAAGCGATGAAGGGGGCTAGACTCTACTCTGGGCCACATCCTCCTTAATACTCAAGGGCAGGGCCTATGCCCCCCCCCCCCCCCCCCCCCTTCCCCTTGCTTCCCCACCAGGCACAGGTGTTCTGAAAGGCAGAGAGACTAGACAGGCTGGGCCTTAGTGGCTCTTGGGGAAGGGGAGGCTTGGAGCTTCTGCAGTCTTAGGCCTTTCAAGCCAAGTTCCCCCCCCCCCCCCCATTCTCAGCCCCATCCTCATCTCCATCCCTCTCTCCATCATCACCCTTCCCCATTAAGCTATGGTCTTACTCCTCCCCATCCTTCTTCCTAGAGTCTGGTGCTAGCTCCCTTCCTGAAAGCTCTGACCATAAAGTCAGGAGCTCCTCTCCCCTTTTCCTGCCTCCCCAAAGTGCCATAGGCTACCCACACCTCCCCTCTCCCCTTCTGGCAACAAACCCTGAACCCTCCCCCAGCCCCGATTCCTCTCCAGAGTAAATGCTTGTTAATTCATGGGCAGCCTTTCCCCATCCGTCCTCTTAGAGTGACGGCCACCTCCTCATCACTGCTAAAAGAACCATTGGCTACCTTCCTCCCTCACGCTTTCACTTAGAGCCTTCCCACTCTTCCCCTACCCCATTCTGTCAGTCAACGATATTAAGCACCTACTATGTGTCAGGAACAGTGCTAAACCCTAGGGATTCAAAGACAGGCAAAACCATGGGCTCTTCCTTTAAGGAGCTCACGTCCTAATGGGGGAAGATGGCATGAATATAACTATGTCCCTACAAGATCACTCCACAGTAGAAGGCTGTGGGTGTCAGGTCATCTCGGAAGGCACTGGGGGTGGGAGGGAGTGGGAGACTGGGAAAAGTCTCTTGTGAAAGGGGAGATCTGAATTGAGGCTTATAGATTTCAGAGCTGAAAGGAACCCTCAAGAGGCTGCCTAGTGCAATTTTCATGTTTTACAGAGAAAGAAATCGAGGCCAAGACAGGTGCTAGGTCCCCCCATAATGGGTCCGTTCTCTTTCCTTGTCGCCCTCCCCGTAGTTTTTCTACTTTGAGAACAGGCTAACCCCTTTCCAGTTTGAGTGGTGGCCCTGCTCCCTTAGGAAGCCCCTTAAGAAAGACTCGTTCTTGAGCTGGGGCATACTCCCTGGCCCAGTGCATTTCTCTAGGAACTTTTTGCCTTCGGTGTATTGGTGCCTTGAACTCCCAAGTTTTAGAAAGGCAGTTAGGGATCTCTGGCTGAACCATAGTCCCATCCCAGTAAACCTAAATTTCTGAGAGGTGCTATAACTTGGGAAGTCCAGAAATGTAGGTTCTATCTTGCCCTGCCCCTGAATTTCAGAGTGATCCTTTTTCAGTCAGGGCCTCAGTTTCCCTCTCTGTAAAATGAGCTGCTATATCTCTGAGTTCCTTTCCAGATCTGAGTTGATGATTCTAGGAACCTTCTCTAGTCCTCTCACCCCATGACTGAGGAGGCCCCACCCTTGGCTTGGCCTGAAACTTGGCCCCTTTTACATTAGAAACTCCTGACAAGCAGACAAAGCCCTATCCCAGAGGGAACCCAGCCCTGAGCCTTGGGGCCCTGGAGGGAGAGAGCAACCCAACCCAGTCTCATCTTTTCCTCCCTTGTTTACCTCAGGGCTTGCTGCAAAAGTCAGCCAGAGGTCTCTTATGTATGGCTGAACTGAGACCTACTAAGCATTTGGTATAGAACTCCCACCTTAGTCCAGTCTGCAGCAGCAGAGCCCTTTGCTGGGATGCAAATTTAGTTATGTTTGTATTTACAAAGTGTCTGTATTTCCATTCTAACTGATGAGACATATATCCAGCCCCAGCTCTATCTTCTGGGAGCTTATAGTCCAATAAGGGGGATTCCAGATGCACACAAGTTAAATTGTAGTAGGGACAAGAGACCCAGACAAAGAACTCCAGGGAAATTTGAGGAGAGAATGCTTTCAGGTGGAGGGTAGGGTAGCATCAGAGAAGGCTTCAAGGAGGAGGTGGCAGGTGGCATCTGAACTGGGCATTGGAGGAAGAGCAAGATTTCAACAGGTGAAAAGGAGAGAGGACATTCCAAGCAAGAGGACTGATCTTCCTGACTGAACAGAGACTTGAGGGTGAAATTAAATCTGGGAGGCATCCTGTTTGGCCTGAACTTAGGGTGTGAATGAAACTCAAATAAAAAAAAAAAAAAGGCCAGACAGGTAGATTGGATCCCAAGTTTGAAAGGTGCAGTTTGGATTTTGTTCTGGAGGTACTAGGGAGCTCTTGAGAGTTTTGGACTAAGATACTGACATGTTTTAGGAAAGGTCTTTGGTATTGGGTGAAGGATGGCTTCTGAGAAGAGAGGGAGCAGCAGAGATCTATTAAAGCCCAATTCCTGCACATACAGAGCTCACTGTCCAGAGATGATGAGACCATTTCCCAGGGAGGGATACTACTGGCCCCAGAGTACAGGGAACATGGGGGTAGCAGTCCTGGAAGACTTTCTGTCATGCATGACATTTGAGCTGGGTCTGGAAACAAAGTCAGCCAGCAGAGGTGCATCTATTATAGGAGATAGCTCAGAAATGGGATCAGTAGTCAGCCAGCAGAGGTGGGATGAATATTGGGCATCTATCGTAGGAGATAGCTCAGAAATGGGATCAGTTGGAGAGATGGGCTTTCATTCAGTCATGAAAGCACACAGCTCTGAGCAGGTCCCATGACCACAGAAGATAAGGGGATCATGGGATCCTAGAGCCCAAATGAGAAGGCACCCCAGTACTGGGGCTCTAGGTGATGCAGTGAATAGAGCACTGGCCCTGGAGTCAGGAAGACCTGAGTTCAAATCATGCCTCAGACACTTACTACTAGCCATGTGACCTTGGGCAAGTCACTTAGCCCCAATTGCCCTGCCTTCCCCCCCTCCAAAAAACAAAACAAAACAAAAAAAGAAGATGGGGGATCAAGTCCTGCCCCTGCTATACACTGACTGGTTGTGTGACCCAGGGTGAGTCACTGAACCTCTCAGTACTGTAGACTACTCTATAACTAGGTGCTAAACCTGTATTGGCAGTGGGAGTTTTCTCTTCTGGGAGTTTTCTAGGCCAATGCAATCCCAGGGCCAGTTCCTATCCCTCTGTCCCTAAAGCTCTATATAAAGACTTAATCATTGGATGCTTTATGCATCAGTCAACGGGCATTTATTGGGCGCTTGCAATGTACTAGGAAGTGTTAGGTACTAGGCATGTAGAAATAAAAGTGAGCAGTTCCTGCCCTCAAGGGGTTTATATTCTAAAGAGGGAGAAAATCCTAGACATATATGTACGAGGTAACTAGGCCTGGGGGGACCAGATGATGTATCTTGGATTGGGAATCAGGAAATTTAGGTTTAAAATCTGTCTCTGACCTGTTTTGTAACCCAGGCCACCTGACCTTTTAGGGTCTCAAGTTTTCTTACCTGTATAACAGGAACGTTTAGTCTTTAAGTACAGATTGTTCCCTGTCGTCCCCCCTCATGTGTGGGATGTTCTTCTCAACTCCAATCCATTTTTGTTTTTTTTTGTATCATCAGTACTTAGCTTAGTGCTTGTTGACTTGTTTGGCCTCTTGGAACCCCTAGCTCCCTTCAAGGCTCATCTTCTGCCACTTCCTACAAGAAATCTTTCCTACACCCTGCAGTTTATTAAGGCCTCTGCTCTACACTCCACTGCTGTGAATTCATTTTTTTCCTATCTACCTACAAGTACTTGTCTGTGACTTTCCATCCCCCCAAAAGGATATAAGTGCCTTGGGGGCTAGTAGGATTTTTTTCTTGTCTTTGTATCAGCTCCTAGCACAGTCTGGCAAACTATGGTTGCTTAAATATGCTTTTGATTAGTAGAGTGGAAGAGAGAAGAGTTGGGTAGTGATTGGCTATCTTCCCCTATCTGAAGTGAAAGAGGAATACAGCTTTTTTTTTAACATAATCTTGCCTGTCGTGTTGTAGGAGGTGTGTGTCTGTCTGTATGTGCATTATTAAGAATAATGTAGGAAGACGTTACCAGGGGCAAGATTTCAGTTTGAAATAAGGAAGAGTTCTACATACTTACCTCGCAATGTTGTATATTAAGAGTTATCTGTGTTGTCTTATCCCTACTAGACAGAGCTTCTGGAGATCTGTAATCTCACCCTGAGCCTTAACATTTATGGAACTGCATAGAATCAAGGCAAATGAAAGTGAAAAGAGATTTTAGAAATCATCTCACTGTCCAGCCAACCACTGGGTGACCTCTAGGCTCCAGGAGGCCCTCTGAAGACTGGCACCTTTCTGGTTTTTGTCTTTGTATGCCCAGTGAGAATAGCCAGTGTTTAAATGCCATTGTAGAGCACATTATATATGTTATCACCTTTGATTCTCACCACAGCCCTGGGGACTGAGGCGCTATTATTACCTCCACTTTACAGATGAGGAAACTGAGGCAAACCAGGTTAAGTGACTTGCCCGGGGTCACACAGCTAGTAAGTGTGTGAGGCTGGATTCAAACTCAGGAAGATGAGTTTTCTGACCCCCGGCCTGGCACTTTATCTACTGTGCCGCTAGCTGCCCCTCAGAGCATAGTATCTGTAGTAGATGCTTATACATATTTTTTGAATAGATAAAAGAGACTGAGGAAGATAAGTAGCTTCAGATGGCCACCACAGGCAGGCAGGCACATGGGCTACAGAGGAGTTAGTTGCCTTGAGTCTAAGGGAGCTCCTTGTCACAGAAGCTGGTGACCTCCTATCAGGGAGCCTGCTCTAATCAGTCCAAGTTACTCTTCAAATGATCAACATTTGTTAGTTAATTAATTAGGTGCTCTATTGGAGAGAGAATGCACCCATATAATAAAGGACAGATTATACAAAGTAAAAATACAAGGTAATTTGGAAGGAACGGAAAAGGTTCCAGCATCCGAGGGCATCTGGGGCCAGGCTTCCTGCAGACTGAGGTGTTTGAACCAAGTTTTGAAAGAAAGCTCGGGGTTCTAAGGGTCCTGAGTGAGGAGAGAGTGCATATTGCAGGCATGAGGGAGAGCTCGAGCATAGAGACAGGAGTTGGAGTGCTCCTTCCTTTACAGAAATAGCAAAAAGGCCAGTTAATGTATAACAGTCTGGAAAGGTCAGCTGGAGCCAGGGCAGGGTGGGCTCTGAACTCCAGACAGGGGATTTTGCATTTCATCACAGTAGCAATAGAGAGCTATTTGGTCAGGTGGTGACAGGGTCAGAAATCTGTTTTGGGAGCATTGCTTTGGGGACTGTAGCTGGAGAAGGATTAGAGGCTGGAGGCCACAGCTATAGGCCACTTATGAGGTCCTGAGCCCTTGAGGACAGAAAAGGGGACATAAGTCTGTGACCCACTGGCCTGCAGGGGGCTACAACTTTCTGCTCCTTAAATATCTTGTGTGCCAGGCACTGGGCATACAGAGCCAAAAGTAAAACAGTTCTTGTCTTCAAGGAACTTACTGGAGCCTTAGGGGCACCATGGTGGGGTGTATGCCTTGATGGGAGGAGATCTTGGATGTACATTTCATCTCCTACACTTACTAGATGGGCCAGGACTCAGGTAGAACTGAGTTTAAATCCAGCCAGGTACTTAACTAGACTCTGAGCAACTCACTTAACCTTTATTTGCCTCAATTTTCTAATCTATAAAATGGGGATAATGGACATTTAACACAAAAACTAGCCATGTGACCTTGGGCAAGTCACCCCAATTGCCCTCCAAAAAGCAAAAAAAAAAAAAAATGGGGATAATGTTAGCACTTACCTCCCAGGGTTGTGAAAATCAAATGAGATGATAACTGTGTTTAGCACAGTGCCTGGCCTATAGTAAGGGCTATATAAATGTTAGTTAGGTTTTATTATTAGTTATGACCCTGGGCCAGTCACTCCCCTTCCCTGGGCCCCAGAGGTTCCCATCTGTCAAATAAGGGGGTTGGACAAGATGACCTCTAAGGCTCCTTCCTGTTCTAGACCTTGGACCAGGTCCTATCGAATTTCTCTGATCTTTCCATGATTTCATGTAGTCCAATTAGTATTAAGATTCCTAAGGACTCTTCTCTCTACCAGCCTGGTTATCACCTGGTTATCACAGGGCTATTAGATAGAAAAGTGACACAGATAATTATGGTACACAACATTACATAATAAATGCATCACTGAAGTTCAAAATGCACTGTGAGGCCCTAGGGGAAAGTTATTCAAGGTCTTAGGAGAAGGTTATTATCTAAGAGGCAACCATGGAAGGCTTTCTGGTGGAGGTGACTTTAACCCTAGATTTTAAAGGCCAAGTAGTAATCAGAGTGGGGAAAAGGCATTCCAAGCACAGAAAAGAGTTTGAATAAAGGCAGTGGACTGGTGGGGGCTGAGAGGGTCCTCCTGTTTTCCTCCAATGAAAAGAGTAGTGGAGAGAAATCTGAGATAAGGCTGGAAATAAATTTTCAGTCATTTCAGGTGTGTCCAACTCTTCATGACCCAAAGATGTTAATCATTTCCCATTTCCTTCTCCAGTTCATTTCATAGATGAGGAAATTGAGGCAATCAGGATTAAGTGACTTGCCCAGGGTCACACAGCTAGTAAGTGTCTGAGGCTGGATTTGAACTCCAGATGAGTTTTCAGACTTCAGTCTCTATGCTCTTAAGTACTATGGCACCACCTAGCTGCCTATGAAAATAAATATAGGGTGATAAATTTTTTTTGTCAATTTTTAAAATTCTATACTTGAATACAGATGAGAAAAGAAAAAAAATTGACATGTAGCAGACCACAAGAGAGGATTCAGTATAAAATAATAAATTTTTATTTCAAGAAAACCTCTATAATAATTATTACTCATTTTCAAAGCTGCCCAGCTTTTCTTTAATTCCCTGTTGGGAAATTTCTGCTGTGCTTTTTCTACTTAACCCCCCCCCCCCATGCTACATATAAATATATATATGCATATATATGTATATATATACACACATACATAGATATCTGTGTATATACATATGAATATTATTAGATACACATATGTAAAACTTTATTCTGCTTATTTCCTATCATCTGTTTCTCTTGAGGTAGACAACATAAGTTCCTTCATAAGTCTGTCTGTGTTTTTCATCATCATTTCCTACACCATAGTAACATTACTTTCTGGATGCAAACAGCATCTTCCTTCATAGAGTCTTTGAGATTAATCTGGGTATTTTTAATAGTCAGAATGCCTTGGTTGCTCAGTTATTCTTTTTCATTTTATCAAAGTTATCCTTAAAACAATGCTGTTGTTAGTGTCCACAGTGTTCTCTTGGTGCTGCACATTTCACTCTTCATTATTTCTTGTGGAGGTCTCTCCGTACATTTCTAAGATCATCGAGCCCGTCATTTCTTATAGCAAAGTAATACTCCACCATGAGCACATGCCACAATTTGTTGAGCCATTCCCCAATTGACGGGCGCCCCTGCAGTTTCCAGTTCTTTGCTGGAAAGTTGCTATAAAATAGTTTAGACCAGGTAGGTGCTTTTTCGTTTTCCCTAATCACCTTGGGAAACAGACCTAGTAGTGGTATTATTGCAGGGTATTAATCCTAACAGCTGACATTGAGATAGTGCATCGAGGTTTGGAGAGTACATTGTCAGAATACACACATTGTCTCTTTGGACTCTTAGAGCAACTGGTCTAGAACCAAGTCAAATAGTCTACCAACTGTCTTATTTTACAGATGAAGAGATTGAAGTCCAGGAAAGTAAGCTGACATGTCTAAGGTCACATAGGTGGTGAGCACTAGTGTACTTTTCCCCCTGGACCAAAGTGCATTTACAGATAAAGTGGTGCACAAAGAATTTCAGTGGTCTCCCAGCTAATGGTTGGTTGTAGAAGACCTTAAATGGCAGGCAGTGGAGTTTAAATTGGCCTCCCAAGCAACTGGGAGCCCTCAAAGATTCTGGAGGCCAGACTGAATTCTTGGGTGATTCCTGTGCAAGTGGCTTAGACAAGTTTACAGTTAGTAAGCATTATAAGGTGGGATATGAACGCAGATCCTCTGACTTCAGATGCAGCCCTGTTTTCACTGTATCAAGCACGGAGGCCTTGGACAAAGCCTTTCCCCTCTGAGTCTGTGATTTCCTCATCTGTAATTACCCACTTGGGATGGCTAGGTGGTGTCAAAGGTCATAGAGTGCCAGGCCAGGAGTCAGGAAGAGACCTCTTCATGGGTTCCAATGTGGCCTCAGACATTTACTAGCTGTGTGACCCTGGACAAGTCACTTAACACTGTCTCTCTCAGTTTCCTCATTTGTAAAATGAGCCAAAGAAGGAAATAGCAAACCACTCCGTTGTCTTTGCCAAGAAAACCCCACAAGGGGTCAGGAAGAGTTGGACAAGTCTGAAAACAGCTGAACAACAACAATTACCCAATTATAGGCTTTGGGCTGGGAGGGTTGGTGGAAAGAAGGGTAGGGATTATTCTGGCTTCCCTGTTGATGAATTTGTGCAAATCCCTGCCCTTTTCTAGGCCTTAAAGGCTTACTTCCTCCAGGAAGACTTCCTAGAGTTTATCCAGAGATCCTGGTTAAGGGGCAGGAATGGAATTCAGTTCACCCTTTGGTTCTTGGGTCTTGCCAGAAGGAGAAACGGGATAAAAGAGTGTTGAATGAATGAATGAATGAATGAAATAAAGACCCCACCCCACAGGCTGGAGACCTCCTCAGTCCCAAGTCTAGAACATCCCTCTCTGAACCTGGATTTAAATTCTGGCTCTACTGTTTAGGTATTGGGCAAATCATTTCCCCTTTTTAGGCCCCAGTTTTCCCATCTGTAAAGTGAGAGGGTTGTATTAGCCCAGATATTTCTCAACTTTTTTTGTGTCGTGGGTCCCTTTGGATTTCTCAGAATCATGTTTTTAAATGCTTAAATTTTAAATCCATAAATATAATACAAAAAATATATAAGGTTACAAAAGGAACTAATAAAACTGAAATTTAAAGCAGCCTCCAGAGTCTGGGCAAAGACCCTCTGGGCTGAGAGCTCCCCAAGGGTCCCAGGCCTTCCAGAGCAGGTTAGTTCCCAGCTCTTGGAATCAGGTACTGCAAAAGGAAATCCTTCTTGGGGGACATTCTCTGTGATAGTGGAAATGGGGTGGATGTCAGTGCAGGGCTTTGGGCACTGGGACTCCTGGGTTTCCCTGCCAAGAAAGAGAATTGAGCAGCAGGTCTCCTGCCCTCTGTTTAGAGCTTGGGCTCCTCAGCCTGGTGGAGAACTCTCCTGCAGCAGACATTCCCCACTCTCCTCCCCGGCCTCCTTAGTCAGGTCTGTCCCAGGTCGAGGCAGCTGTTTTCTCTCAATAATTAACATAGGAATGAGTCCAGATTTCTCCCCTCTAGCCGAGAGTCCTTTCTTCCCCTCTGCAGAGCCAGCTTCCCTGAATGAGGGAAGCCTAGCTCCCTCCTGGGCTTGGGACTGGTCTGAGCCAGACTCACTCTGGCCAGAATAGCCCCTTCCAGTCCCCACCCACCCAGCTGAGTGACCTTGGGCACATTACACAACCTTTCTGGGCGGTTGTCAATTTGGAATCCCTCTGCTCTGGCCCTCCCTCGGTTCCAGGCACTTTCACTGAGTAAAAATAATAGGATCTGAGAGATTTAAGAGCCGGAAGGGACCTTCAAAGTCAACAAAGGGAGTTTATTATAACCTACTATGTGCTTTGCTACCTACTGTGTGCTAAATGCTGGGGATATAAAGGCAAAAACTGTACCCAATCTAAGGTGGGAAGATCACCTACAAACAGGGTCCTTGGAGATGATCTGCCCCAAACCCCTCCTTTTACCTTCCGGGAAATTCTTCACTAAAGATTAAGCTGGAAGCAGCTAGGTGGCCCTGGAGTCTAGAGGACCTGAGTTCAAATTCGGCCTCAGACACTTGACACTTAACTAGCTGTGTGACCTTGGGCAAGTCACTTAACCCCAATTGCCTTGCCTCCCCTCTCCAAAAAAAGAAAAATGACTAAGCTAGGTCTTCAGCTGGTGGGATGGGCTGGAGCTCTTCATTCATTCATTCATTTAATAAACATTTACCAGGCCCCGCCCTCTGGCTAGGACCACGGGGAGCTGCCCAGGGCGCCATCCCTGCCCCTTGGGACCCCCTTCCTGCTAAGCTCTGGGAAGACTTCTTGGAGGAAGGTGACCTTTGAAGAAACAGGCTCAGCTTGTAGCAGGGGCTTGCCCCCAAGTTCACCAGCTTTTGAACCCAGGTCAGGGAGCTGCGCAGGAGTGGCCTGAGTGGGGAGTGTAGCCTGCTGGGAGAAGAGGTTCAACTTCTCCAGCTCCTTGGCTTTCTCTTTGCTGGGGGGAGGGGACGTGGGCGGGGCTGGGTGGAGGCTGGGGGAGCAGCTGTGGGGCGGGTCTTGAGGCTAACCCATCCCCCCACCTCTGTGGGCTGCTCCCTCTCCCCCGCGCCTGGGTAATCGCCGTTGTCATGGCAATGGTGGTGTTGCCAGGGCACCCGCCTCCCAGAGGGGGCCCCCGGATAAATCACTGATCAGCAGCTTCCCTGGGGATGGGCAGGGTGGAGAGCTGGGGGGCCTGGCAGGCTCTGAGGCTGGGGGTTGGACTGTTGGGAGCTGACCTAATCAGGATGGACTCTATGCCTGGCTGACTGGAGCTGGGGCCTGGACAACTCTGAAGTTGTGGTCTAGACCCTGGGGTCCCGGCTGGACCTAGCTTTGAGGCTGGGGGCCCGGCCATACAAGAAGGAGCCCTTCACCTCAGGGCCTTCCCCTGGCCTCTGGGCCCTATCTGCTATGAAGGCCTTCCTGGCTCCAGTTTTTAGCTCAGACCTCAGGTTTTCTTAGCTTCTCACCGATCCTTTCATTATTTCTTCTACTTGACCCGTCACTGAGCAGCTAACCAGAGAAACAGCTCATCCCTCCAAAGGAGTGGTTACTTGAAAGTCTGGTGAAGCCAGACCTACTGGGACAGTAGCTTCTCCAATCAGGACAGCTCTTCCCTTAAACAGCGTTCTCCCAGAGCCTTATTACTACACTGCTCAAAACTAGAGAGCTGGGGGACCCGTAGAGCACAGGTCAGAGCTGGATGAGGAGACTTGTGGAGCAGAGAATGTCAGAGCTGAGATGCCCTCAGAACAGAGAAGGTCAGAGCTGGGAGGCCCTTAGGGCACACAGTGTCGAGATCCTGGAGGGCCCTTAGAGCACAGAATGACAAGAGTCGCCAGGTCCCTTAGGACACAGAATAACAGAGCTGGGAGGGTTCTTAGAACCCAGGATGTTAGTGCTAGGTCCCTTAGAACAGAGAAGGTCAGAGCTGGGAGGGCCCTTAGGACACAGAATATCAGAGCTGGGAGGGATCTTAAAATAGAGGGTGTGACAGATGGGTGGGCCCTCAGAAAATAGAACTTCAGATCTGGGAGGACCAGACCCTTAGAACTCCAGGATGTCAGAGCTCAGGGGCCTTTAGAACATGTAATGCCAGAGGTCTTAAGACACCACATACCATCTAGTCTAACAAGGACCAGAAGAGGATTGACTCACCCAAGGTTAGACATTAAGTCCATGGCAGAATCAAGACTGGAATCCAGGCTCTCTGGATCCCAAGCTCAGTGTCAGCCACTGAGGCTCAGGGAGGGGTATGAGGATGTCTTGCACAGGCTCGGTAAATATGGAGCTCATTTCCTTGCTGGTGACTCAGTGGGTGACTGGTGACTCAGTTGGTGTCCCAGAGTTGACTGAAGGGAATTTGAGATTTAAGGTAGCATGGGGTTGCTAACTGGAGAGTACCATTGGTCAAGATACCAAGTGTCTAGCCAGCTTTGGACTCTGACTATTGAAGCAGCTAGGTGGGACAATGGATAGAGTGCTGAGCCTGGTTAGAAGGACCTGAGTTCAAATCCAGCCGCAGACACTAGCTGTGAGACCCTGGATGAGTCACTTGATTTCTGTTGGTCTCAATTTTCTCAATTGTAAGATGGGAATAATAACAGCACCTCCCAGGGTTTTTGTAAAGATCAAATGAAATAATATAAGGTGATTAGCACAGTGCCCATAATAGACGCTATATAAATGCTTATTCCCTTCTCCCTTCACTGATAGAACATCTTACTTCCTTGGGCCTTCTCACAGAGTACCTAGACCCTAGAGATAATTGCTGATACTTAAGGGTATTTTAGCTCTTCCTAATTTCAGAATTTCTGCTTCTGCTTTCTATGTAATGGGCAGAGAATTTGGAGGACCTTTGAACGGGGCCAGCCAACTGTCAGCCTCTAATCATGTCTGTCTTGGCTTTATTGGGGGCACATGGGGAGACATAGCTATATTCACTTAGTTCAACCAGGACAGGTTTCTGGTGTTTAAATAGGAACTTTTATTTGGAAATTGAAAACCATCAAAATACAGGAGTCCTAAACAGTACAGGGTTTTTCGATTTCTGATGGATGAACAAGTCGTTAGGAGATCTGAGGTTCATAGTACTTGGGAATCATAGGTTTAGGGCTGGAAGGGACTGTAGGTGATCATCTGAGCTTCTCAAGGGTCCTGGATTTGCTTCAAATTTGATGCATGACTTCAGGCAAACTTTCCCCGTTGTTTTCCAGTCTTTAAAACAAGGGGGTAGCATTATTTGGTAGCTTGCTCAAGGTTACAATGCCAGGTGTTTCTGGGTGGGTGCTAAGTGTCTAAGCCCAGATTCGATCCCAGGTCATCCCGACTCTGGGGCTGGTGCTCTTACTTGCTGTGCTACCTGGCTGCCCCCTTTTAAGGTCTTTCTGACTCTCAGTTCTCTCATCTGTCAAATGGGAATGATAGTCCTTATTATAGTCCCTACACCACAGGATTGGATGTTTGAGGGGACTGCCCTTTGCCAACTGGAAGACTTTGCCAGCAATAGGAAAGTTTGGGTCTTTAGGCTTCTAGCCTGGGCCTCTCCAGATTTAGGGGTCCCACTGGAGCTGAAAGAAGGGCAGATCACAGGATCCAGGGCATCGGGTCCAAGCGACTCATTTTCCAATGGAGGAAACTGAGACCTTGAGAGAAGAGACTTGTCCAAGGTCGTCATAACCCATCCCTTTTGGAGCATAGCTAGCAACTGTAAAATGAGGAGGTTGGGTCAGATAACACCTAAGTTTTCTTGCAGCTCCAAACAGATGATCCCGTGAAACCTAGGCCTTCTGACACCTGGGTTTTGACCCCATGCCTTCTGACCCTAAATACAGCATTTTTTTTTTTTATTAAAACATGCTTAATCTAGAGTTCTCTTGTTCTAACCAAAGAACTGCTCCAATGCTTGGTTTCCCACCTCTATCTCGCACCGGAATCTGGGGAGGTACAAATTTAGGGACAGATCTCTTCTTTGGAAGAGAAGCAGTTGATCACCTCAGGCCCAGCTGTAATTTCAGCTCCAAGGGCACCAGGGGCAGGGAGAGGTGGGAGAGGGTGGTGATCATTTTGCTGTGGGATTGGGAGGAGTGGGGGAGGCAGGAATCAGGTGCTAGGGTAGCCCTGCTCTCTGTGCTGAGCTGGGCCTTAGGATGGTCTGTCTGCCCAGGATGGTCAGGGACTAGACACAAAACTGGGGAGGATTAGGGTCCCTGGCTCCTAACCAGAATCTCCCATCCCAACCACTCAGCATTTCTCCTGCTCATCAGAAAGGCACTCCTGGGTGTGTTGCTGTACTAAGCAGTCCTGGGCTTATTGGGGATTTGTGTCTGAGGATCTCAAAGCACTTTGCAGATAGAGGAATACTCCAGCAGGAATGACTTAGTTCTATTTTATTATTGTCAAACTTGGCTTAACAGATGATGCTTCCTATTCCTGTGTAGGGGCAAGAGAAGGGGGGGTGGGGGAAAGAGGTAAAGACTGGAAACTCCTGCCAAAGCAATCTGGGAGAGTTTCCTGGAGGAGGTAGCATTTGAAGGAGAGGGAGGGGAAGCATGTTGAGGGAGCTGCAGAGAGGTTTGGTCGCCTTGGCCTTGTTCTGCTGGGCTGAAGGGAGGAGAGAGGACCCCTGCCCTTAGGGAGCCTCCTCTTTGGAAAAGGGAGAAAGGGCCACAGTCATGTCTTCAAGAGGTCTACTTAAACCTATCTGTGACTTCATGCTACTTTTTTTTTTTTTAACAGAGTCTCTGTAGAAACAACTTTCCAACAGGAAAGGCTTCAGGCCATTGCGGTGAGTACCTGTCATCATCCTCCCTCATCTAATAGGGCTTTTAGTAAAGTCAGATTAAGCTGACGGTGGAGGGTGGGGGTCAGGGGTTTCTCCCTGTCTCACTGTGTGAAACAACAAAAAAAATTCATCTACTTGTGTACGCCATTTAATTTCTCCGGGCCTCAGTTTCCTCATCTGTAAAATGGGGGAGGGGGTTGGAATAGATGACCTCTCAGGTCCTTCTCCATTTATGATCCTATAATCCTTGGACCTCCCTGGACCTCAGTTTCTTCATCTGCAAAAAGCTGGATCACCTTGAGGTCAAGCCCCAGGACTGGTGATGAGTTTCTCTCCACATTTAGCGTCTAAGCTGATTCTTGTCATCATGTTATCCAGTCTGGGACAACCTGCCAGAGCTTGAGCTCTGCTGGCAGAGACTTCAGGAACCCAGGGTCACCTCTGTACCATGGTGACGCATCAGCAGAGAGCTTCCCTGTGCCAATAATAAAGATACTTCAATATCTGTTATTAGAATATCTGTGATTAAAATTAATTAATAATAATGAATATTGTACTTGGGTTCCTCTTTGCATTTTAGAAAATTTTCCCATCCATGACCCCATTTGTTCCTGATGACAGCAAGAGGTAGCATGGCATAGACCAGGGGTGGGGAACCTGTGCTTTCGAGGCCTCATGTGTGGCCCCCTAGGTCCTCAAGTGCAGCACTTTGACAACTTCAAAGGGCTGCACTTGAGGACCTAGAGGGCCACATGTGGCTTCTAGGCCACCTCTGGTGTAGTCAATACAGGCTAGCTTTGGGATCAGAACCTGTCTGTAACATATACAGGCTGTGTGACCCTGAGTCAGTCCCTTGACCTCACTGTTCTTGGCAGCTCCCAAAACTATCAACTATGGGGAATGTGCAAACCTGCATTCTTCACTTGAAAATTCCCTACATGGATGAAATCACTGGGGGGGTTTAAAAAAATCACCTCACTTTTGGGACTCACTTTCATCCCATGTTAAAATGATGGAGTTGGACTAAGTTGTGAATCCAAAGATAAATCTGATTTAAAAGTGAGTCTCCAAGAGGGACAGGGACTTACCCAAGTTCACATAGTCAAGCAGTTGGATTAGACAGAGACCTAGAGCCCTGGTCTCCTGACTTCCTCCATTTTCAAGTAGGCCATGTGACATAGTGACAAGAGACTGCCTTGTCTATGACTTGGGAGGCCAGAGGGACAGACAGTCTTAGCTTGGCTTCCTCCTGACCTTGGCAGTGGGATGTCTCTTTCCTTCTTTGTCCTACTTATAAAATAAGAGGATTGGACACTACCCACTTCCATACAGAAATGGTGGCCATACTGAGACACATTTTAAAGATACTGCCAAGGTAGGAATTTTTTGCTTGACTATGCATATTTGTAATAAAAGTTTCAGTTTTCTTTTCTTTTTTCTTTACAATGGGAGTAGGAGTAAGGAGAGAAAATAGATTTTTTTTTTTGCAAGTAAAAATTAGATTTAAAATTTAAATTAAAAAATTTAAATAAAAAAAAGAGGGTTGGAATAGATGGTCTCTAAGGACATATTGACTCAGATTCAGACTGAACCTTGCATAATGGGTGTGATTAAACCTGAAGATGACAAGGTTCAGGGTGAAGATCCATTGGTAGATAGTGACACCTGCTGGTGGTTGGTGGTATTGCACCCCAGCTCTGTTAGCTGTTATCTAAGCTTTTGGGGATTGACTCTCCCTTCACATCCGTCTGTCAGGAGAAGAGAAAGAGGCAAACTGAGATTGAGAACAAACGGCGGCAGTTAGAAGATGATCGACGGCAGCTGCAGCATTTGAAGGTACCTGTCCCTGTGGGGTGACTGTGCCCCCGAAGCCCCCCTTCCCTTTAGTTAGGATCCAGAAGAAGGGCAGCAGTCTCCTTTAATGGGGTCAATTGCAGATGGCCCTTAAATTTAGCTGTGGTTCTGGGTTCAAACCCCAGCTCTGCCGTCTACCACCTATGTGATCTTGGGTCACTTAACCTCTCCCTGCCTCAGTTTCTTCATCTGTAAAATGAGGGAGTTGGACTAGATCTTTTCAGATAAGTCTGAATTGTTTCCCACCTCCAGCACATACTGTCAAGTCACCTAACAACCTCTCTGTGCTCTGAGGTTTATAAATTGCAGCAAAGGTTCCAGCCTGCATTGACAAGGGGAGAATTTGGCCCCCTTCTCAGTGTTGAAGCCTGGGCTGGGTGGTAGGAGCGATCACTACCCACCCCTCTCTGCCCTCCACAGTCTAAGGCCCTTCGGGAGCGATGGTTGCTGGAGGGGGCCCCCTCCTCCGATTCTCAGGAGGACGAAGTGATGAAGAAGCAGATGCAAGATGATGAACAGAAGGTCAAACAGCTGGAGGATTCCATCCTAAGGTGGGCAGGCAGGGCCCTGTGGGGGGGTGGGGTGCGGTGTGTGTGTGTGCAGGGGTTTGGTCTGATCTGAGAGCCGTCACGCCTCCCTTAAGCATTTATTAAGCACCTGCTGTGTGCCAGGTACTGGCTGGGCACCAAGAATCCAGAGGCAGAAATGAAACGGCCCCTGACCTCTGAGAGCTTATACTTGAACAGGGGAGATGATGGATAGATAGATAAGATAGATGGATATGGATATAGATATGGATGTGGATATGTAGATCCATAGATATAGATATAGACATAGATACATAGATACATGAATAGATAAAGAAATGGATACATAGAGAGAGAGGTCTCTACATATAACTACACACATACACATATAAATACATGTAAAATAAACACGTGGTAATTGGGTTGGGGGGAGCCTCTGACTCCTGCCTTGGAGCAGTCTGAGTGGGGAGATGAGGCCTTTGCCTTGACTGCTGGGGCTGGCCAGGGGGAGGGGCATCTGTCCGAGGTGCTGGGAATGCTATCCCACGGGGATCCCCTGGTTCCGGGCTCAGCCTAGCATTAGCCGGCAAACTCACTCGTCTCTGCTCCACTGAAGCCAAATGGAAAGCCCTGGGAGGGGGAGGGGATCAGAGAGAAGACTCCCATTCAGTCCTGGCTGAGACAAAGCCTCCGTCCAGCCAGGGGAACATCCGGGCTGGAGCCTTAGATCCTGCTGGGAAGGGAGCCGTGGTCTGTGCATGGTTCCCCATCCCCCTCCCCAGAATCCAGGCTGATGAATTATTCCTTTTAAGCCCCTCATTTTGTATAAGAGGGAAGCTGAGTCCTAGAGGAGGGAAGAGGCAGTCAGGGAGGAGCCAGATCTCCCCATAGGAAGTGTGGAGATGCTAACTTTTCACAGAGATAGCGGCCTCCTCTAGTGGGATATTTGTAAAACATTTAACACAGTGCTTGATACAAAGCAGTTCTTAAACGCTTGTTACTTTCCCTTCTGCCTCTGTTGGCTCCTGGCAGAAAGGGAGAAGTTGGGTGCTCCCTGTGACTCCTGAAAACGGGCTAACTAGGGAGAATATGGAGGCCCCTTTATACACCCCCACAGTCCCAGAGCCCTTCATCGAGGTTTTTGGCCTTTTGCATCTCACAAAAGAGTCCTCCCTTGGGTGGGTGGGTGGGTAGTGTCTCTCCTGGGTCCAAGATGGGGCAGTGCCCACCTGTTTCCTTACCTAGCTCTGTGATAGCCAAAGCTGGTTGGCCACCTAGAGTGCTTTGAGATCCTCTGTGGTTCTGTGCCTGGCTGTGGGAAGGGTGTGGTCACCTGCAGAGGCTGGGGGCTGAGTGACCTCTGGCTCTGCTCAGAAGGAAGCCGCACCCCATGGGCTCTTCACCGCACCCAAGCCATCTGTGTTTGGCTTGGGGTGGAGGGGGAGTGGTGTTGGGGAAAGGGAGGGGTATTGGACAGTGGGAAAACCTGGGTCCTGTGAGTTATTCTTTCCAGAGATTTATTGTGCTTGGGAAGTGGGTGTCTGTGGTCTGGTTCCCCTGTCACTCTAGGAGAGAAAGGGTGTGGTCCCTGGCAGGTCTCTGGAACTTACCTCTTTGGGTCTGCCTTTTGTCTTCCTCCCTCTTCCCCCTTCCTTCTCAACTCCCCCCCTCACCCCCAGGCAGTTTGTATCTGTAAAGAGACTGGAGCTAGGCATCATAAGACCTGGGTTCTACTCTAGACTCCAGCTATGATCCTAGAAGAAATGCCAGTTCCTGTCTGTGACTTAGTTTCCCTTTCTGTAAAATGAGGACTAGATGATCTCTAAGTATCTTCCCAGATCTTCAGTGACTGATTAGGTAAAAGGCAATGACCCTAATTTTGCTGATGAGCTAAGAGGTAAATTATATGCTCTTACTCACAGATTGTCAGAGCTAGAGGAGTGCTTAGAGATCATTAAACCATTTTACAGATGGGGAAACTAAGGCCTTGAGAGGGGAAGGGACTTGCCCAAAGGTACCCAGTGAATCAGTGGCCAGGTCTTTTTTTAAGCCCCAGAATCTCTCCATTGGTCATTCCTGATATCCTGGGCCTCAGCAAGGATTCTCTTCTTCCCTAGGTTGGAGACTGAGCTAGAGATCCTGGAGACAGGGGACTCTGTCCCAGCTACCAGGGAGAATGTGGTGGTCTTAGCCCAGGCCCCAGCCCCAAGCCCTGTGAAGGAAGAGAGGAAGGAAGAGAAGATTCTTAATTCCCAGAAGGTGAGGTCCCTTCAGCAAGGTGGCTCTAGGGGGTTTAAAGACATTGTCCCCCTTGGGGGACCCCCGATCCAAGCAGGGATCTTGAAGTTTTAAGATCTGGAGGGCTTGAAGAGGAGGGGAGTGTTGTTTTGGGAGGGCTTCCTGGAGGGAGGGAACAAAACCAAGTTTTAGCGTCCCTGTGTCGTCCCTTTCCTCCTCTCTCCCAGTAGCAGCCGGATGCTGTCCACCCCAGGCAGTTTCCTCCCCCAGAGGGCTCCACTGACCCCTGTGAGCCAGGCCAGGACACACCTGGCCTTCCTGAGTCTCCTGGACCCTCTGCTCTCCCTCTCCTGGCCTCCCATCTCTTCCCCTTGGAATCCTGGCCCTACCTCAACAACCCTCCCTGACCAAGCCCACTTTTGGTGGGCCCTCCTCCTCCTGATCCAGTGGGATCTAGAACGTGGGGGCCCAAAGGGACTTTGGAGATTGTCTAGTTCAGCCACATTTTAGAGGTGGAAAAGCAGCTAAGTTAGGGTTATGTTGAGTAGCTACCCCTACCCTCTCCTTCCCCCTGCAGGAACAAGCTGTAAATGTTTAACCACTAGTTCTCCAAGAGTAAAAAAAAAAAGTGCATAGAACACCCTTGTACATTTAGCCTGCGTTTTAAACATTTTCTCCGCAATATCTCTCTCCACAATCAGTAAAACAACAAATTAGCATTTGCTGATTTCTGACATGTGAATGCTCACATTGGAAATCTGATCATCGGGTCTCCAGCATGTCCCCGGCTCCCTCTGATTTTTGCTCTTTCTGGCTAATGCCATGGGACCTGGGTAGGTGGAAAGGAGGGGTTCTGGGTAATGGGGAGAAGGATACCAAGGCCCAGCCTGCCCTGGCTTAGTTCTGTGAGAGGCTGGGGGACCAGGTCATGGGAACCTCAGGGTGACCTTTTCCCTGTTTTCACTTTGCAGACCCCAGTGGCCTCACCCAGAGGTAAGTTCTGGGGTTCCTGGGGCTGGGAGGGTTACATTGAGAAGATTCAGGTAGGGGGTGGAGTGCCCTCTGGTGGTCAGAGATGGGGGTGCAGGAGAAACTGCCTCTAGCCTGGTTCCCTTGGAGAAGCTCAGAGTAGCAAATGTGAAAACTAAAAAGATGCTCGGAGATCCTCCTTAAACTCTTCATTTTTTTTAGATGGGGACCCAGGGAAGACAAATGAGACCTAGGACTAGAACCCAGGCCTCTTGACTCAGTCTCCCTAAATGCACTGTAACTGGGTATCTTTAGTCCCCCTGATCTCCCCACACCCCATTGCTTCTCTCCCTAAAAGAGTCACCCCAGGCAATGGAAAGAGCTCTGACTGTGGGGTGTGGAGACATGATCCAAGTCTGGTGTCTATGAACTTAGGGAAATGCCTTCCCCTCTCTGGATCCCATCTGAAAATTGAGAATGGGTCCTGTGGCCTCTTCCAGCCCTCAACCGTAGGATAATATTTTTCTGAGCAAGTTCCTTGTGCTGGGTTTCAGTGTCTGTCTGTGATATGGGGTTTTTCCTCTGGGGATGTATTCTTGGGGCAGGGCTCGGTTCTGTCTCTCAATCATGTCCCCTGATTCTTTTTCTTCCTGAGCAGAGAAGAAAGTCACCAGCAGCCCCATGAAGGTGGTGGAAGGCACTGAGATGATGAAGGCAGGTGGGTGGTGAACTTCTTTGCCCTGTCTGCACCCCCAGGAGGGCTTTGGGCCAGCCCCTGCTGCCGGGGAAGGGGCCATCATCCTCTAGAGCCACCTTCCTGTCTTATGCTCCATCGCTGTTCATGACATTCAGCCAACTTTCAGCTCTCTGGGAGTGTGGATTATCTATGCCCAGGATGACATGTTAACTAGCCTTTGATGGCCCCAGTGAAACCATCCCACTGTGGCAGTTATACTGGCCTAGGGGATGGGCTTTTAGATTATTGGTGATTTTTCAGCATCTGGGATTAGTGGGGGGTTGCTGAGAGTTGGCTGTGGGCCTAGCCCAGATCTGGGCTAGAAATAAGTACCGGGTGGGAAGGACTTTGCCCTGAAAGCCTGGTCCAGAGTTCTCAGAGGACTCCTCAGGTCATGCTACTGCAGCAGAATGTCTGAACCGAGGCCTTCCTAGGCCCCTCTGGCTCAGGGCCCTGGGTTTCTCCAGATGGGACACTCTGTCTGCCACCCTCATGGGCTGGCCTGTCTGCTTTGGCTGCCCCTCAAACGCCACCCTCCCTTTCTTGGAGGTGTGGGCTCACTCGCATGGTAGCCCTAACCCAACGTTGCCTCGCTGCTTCTAAGTCCCAAGTGCCTTCAGCTTTATGGATCAGCCACTTCCCCTCCTGCCTGTGACACTCACCCCTTCAGGCCCCAGCCCTGTCTGGCCTGATCTCAGGGGAACCAGCTCATTCTTCCAGTAGAGGCAGCATCGAAGATGTCAGGGTTCAGGATGAGTGAGTTTTCTGAGCCCCAGGCCCTGGGGTGACAGCAGACACTTGCAGGCAAGCTGGGGAGTTCTTGTTAACACAGCATGCAATCCATCCTAAGGCAGCGTGGGTTCTGAGGAAGGGAGAACTGGAACCCAATTGGGAAGAGTGTAAGAGTTTGGAGCCAGACTATACGGTGAGCCTTTCATGTAGGAAACTCACTTGGCCAGAGCAGAAGAATCACCTTGGGAAAGAGGGGAGAAAACAGGGCCACAGAGACAGTGTCTCCATTGTTAGCCTCAGGAGTGGAAAGTGGGGAAAGAGTGGGGGAAGACAACATGGCATGGGAGTATCTCTGGCATTAGCCTCAGGAGTGTAGACCAAGGAAAGAAGGGAGAAGACAAGGCCCCAGAGGGAGAGTCTCCATGGTTCCCCTCAGGAGTGGAGACTGTGAACCATTGTTGCATACTGTTGGGATCCAAAGGATCTCAATAGTCCAGAAGAGTGGACCAGATATAATAAGATAGAATATATTAAGGAGAAATAATAAGTCCTACATTTGTATTTAAAAGAAAATAACTCCCTAAATGATTGGTGGAGACACAACGAGGCATAGTAATTCCTAGGAGAATTCCAGGGTTTCCAGTGGACAGCGTTGTGCAGCAGTAGTGTGGTGGGGTCCCCAAGAAGGTCAGAATGTGGCTGGTGGTGACCTCTGTGCTCCTCTTCCCTGGTCAGACAAGCGAGAGGCCTGGAGTTACCTCTGAAACTTTGTCTTAGCCTCTCGTTAGATTGTAAGCTCTTTGTGGGCAGAGACTGTCTTTTACCTCTTAGTAAATCATGATGGCACTTAACAAGTGCTTAAGAAATGCTGATCCATTGATTGGTGTGTTAGGAAGGACATCAGTAAGCAGAAGAGGGTGATCTGGCCAACGAGGGAATGCTCCGGAAAAGAAATGGGTGAAGGGATTGGGAATAACTAGCTTGGAGAAAAGACGAGGGGTGGGCACTGGGGAAAGGTGATAGCTGTCTTGGAATCTCTGAGGGGCCACGAGATGGAAAAGGGCTTGGGATTGTTCTGCCTGGCCCAGAGGCCAGAACTAGAAGCAGGTATCAAGACCAGACGTGGACCCAGGTCTGTCTTACAGAAGCCAGGCTCCTATGTCATATGATCTTAGCATTTAAAGGCGGAATGGTATGTAAAGACCATCTAGGGTAACCTCCCTCATTTGACAGGTGGAGAAACAGGGGTTCAGTGAGGGGAAGTGACCCAGGATCTCACAAGTTGTACTGTTAGGATCTGAACCCAGGTCTCCTGACTCCAAATCCAGGCCTCAGCATGGCTTGTGTTGAAGAAGGGGCAGCAGCTGGAAGGGAATTTGGAGGCCCGACACCTTGTTGGGGGAAACTGAGGCTAGAGAGAGGAGGGCTTTGCCTGAGTTCACCCAGCTGAGCCTGGGCCTGTGACTCCCCATTCCTTCCTCTACCGTGGAGCACTGCTCTCTGCAGGGCCATCCCACTCTTCCCTCTGCTTGGCCTTTTCCTCTTCTGCTGCCCACCTCGCTCCTTTGCTCGCTCCTGCTTGGCCCAAGGTCGGGGCTGGGGCCTGGGTTGCTCGTGTGGTAATTCCTGTCCCCCTTTATGTCTCAGCCATGTACTCTGTGGAGATAACCGTGGAGAAGGATAGGGTGACTGGAGAGACCAAGGTTCTGTCCAGCACCACCCTGCCCCCTCAGGAGCCCTTTCTGCAGGGGGTGAAGGTGTATGAGGACGAGATGAAAGGTAGGCCGCCAGCCTCCCTGGAATGAGGCCCTGATGCTGCCTGGAGGAGCGAGGACCCAGGCTCCAGGACCCCGCCCTCCAGGGGCTGGGGATCCCCTACACCTGAGGGTTCTTCTCACAGCAGCCCTTGACAGCATGTCTGCTTCACAGTCCACATGGCTCGGGGATGCTGTCTGCGCAGGCCAGGATGCCCAGCTGAGAGGCACTGGTGCCCTGGGAGAGTTAGTGTCCAGCTAGGAGTCAGGCACCTTGGATTCCTGATTTACATCTGAGTCCCAGACAGTGGAGGCAGCATGGCCACAGTCACACAGCCCAGGGGCTCCCTTCTAATGCTGCTCATGAGGGAGGCTTCTTGATTCCTCCCTCTCCCTCCTTCCACCGATAACCTGGACACTATTCCTGGGGGATTCAGAGCCAGCCAAACTGGACCCAGGTTGCTTAGTGACAGAAAGGTGATCCATCTCCATAGCAGCCGCAGGCTGGCAGTATCCCTGACCCTACTGCAGCCTCTTGGCAGCCCGAGTGTCTCTTCTCCCTCCCACCCCTCACTAGTCCCTCCTGGTGCCCTGGCCTCACCCTCACCCCATGCCAACCCAGTGCCTAGATTGGGTGGAGCGATGGTGCCACCCAGTGGTCAGCAGCAGCTACCCCTCCCCCTAGCTTGGCCCTGCCTGGTTCTATTCAGAGGAGGCTCAGGCTGGGGGCCCCCATTGGGACCTCGCGCCCAGGCTGCTGATGCTGCAGGAACTCAACACTCCATCCCTGAGCTGGGAAAGAACACGGGGCTAGGTGCCAGGGAGGCTGGAATTCCAACCCTGGCTGCCCTGCTGAACTGGCTGTGTTACTTTGGGGAGGTCACCTGCCTTCTCCTTTCATTCCCTATCCATAAAAGGGGGGTGATTTACTCTGATTTACCCTTGAGGCCATGGTCAGAGAGCTGTGATGAAAGTGATTTTAAGTTCTGAGGTCAAAGTTCTCAAAAAGGATGCTTCCCTTCAAAGCCATTGTCCTTTGGGGGATCTTGTACAGAGCTTAGGAGAGAGGGTGTTAGAATCAAGGCATGTCAGAGCTGCAAAGACCCTTGGGTTCAACTCCCTCCTTTTACAGTTTTGGAAACTGAGGCATAGAAGAGGGCAGGAAAAAAACAGGACAAAATCCAGATTAGGGGTTTTGTCCACCAGGTATTTAATCAAACCCTTCAGGTACCTCTCTGTTCCCCAGAATCACCTTCACCAGCTACCACAGAAAGAAGAGAATCATTTCTCCCAGATCTAAATTCAAATCTCTTGATCGTTTCTCCTTACCAAAGGAGGGAGAGAATTAGTTTTCTCAGGTCCAAGGTCAAAGCTCTTGACCTCTACAGAGTGACCCTTATTGATTACATTACAAGGGAGTGATGCCATTCTCCTTGATCCAAGTTCAGGCCTCTTGGGTCCCTAGGGTCGCCATTACCCATTACCATAGAACAGAATCAGCATTCTCAGCTCCAAGGTCAAGCCCTGGCTGCAGCTCTGTTTCACCCTCCTTCCCAGGGTCCCTCTGTCTCACAGTCTTGTCTCTTGTCTCTCCCCTTCTTTCTCTCCTCTTCCAGTGGTTCATGCAGTGGATGGCACCGCAGAGAATGGCATCCACCAGCTGAGCTCCTCTGAGGTGGACGAGCTGATCCACAAAGCAGATGAGGTGACGTTGAGTGAGGTGACAGTGACAGCAGCCCCCGAAGCCCGGGGGACACCCGAGGTGTCCAGGTCCACCCCCCGGCGGGAGATCACGGGAGTACAGGCCCAGCCGGGAGAGGCCTCGGGCACTGAGGCCAGCCAGGAGCAGCCAGTCACCATGATCTTCATGGGCTACCAGAATGTAGAGGATGAGGCTGAGACCAAGAAAGTCCTGGGTTTACAAGATACCATCAAAGCCGAGCTGGTGGTAATCGATGACCCGGCCCCGCCCAATGGGAGTGCCCAGGAACCAGCAGCCACTGCGGTCACCGCTGCCCCAGACAGCAAGGAAGAGAACCAGGTTGGGGAGAAGCCCAGTCTCCAGAGCCCTCCGGTGGACGTCACAGCCAGTGCAGACAAAGACCTGGATATGAAGAAGCAGCGTTGTCGCTGTTGTTCTGTAATGTGAGGCCCCCAGGGCCTGTTGTCCCCTGGCCCTGACACCGCCTTTGAGCCACTCTGTGCCGTGCCCATGCTGGCCATACTGCCAAGGCCCAGCGTCTTCACACACCCCAGACAGACAATACACACACACACACACATATACACACGCCAGATTATATTGGCATGAAAATCTCTTTATGGAACAGAAAAAAAACACCTTTATACCTGTTTCTCCTGCAACCCTTAACATACTCTTAACAACACCCACAAGCCCATACTCAGAAATAAACACACTTGCACCTCTGTGCACACACAGAATACTGAGACACACACACAGATCGATGCCCAGTCACCCAGACACATTCAGAAACATGCGTTTGGTCACACTGAGAAATATTGTATGCAGGGACCCAGGACCAGATTACAGCAGTCACATACACTCTCACACACACACACACACAGACAAATGCACACGGACTTGTATTGGACACACGGACGTTCAGATAGACAGAGACACTGATTCAAGCGACTCGTACTCAGCCTAGCTGCAGTCCCCTATACTCATTTACAAACACACAGGTGTCACTCTTCCCTCTCTGCCCCCCTTCCTACCCAAGGACCAGGACTGTGCTGTTTGTAAAGGGTTTAGCACCCCACCTTGCGGATGGAGCGGCGTCGGCCCCCCCAAGCCCCTGCCTTCAGCCTGTGCCCACTTCCCACACCGGCAGGGTGGGGGGTGGGTTATGTGAACCCGCAGAAGGACTTGACGTAGTCTCCTTTTCTATCCTGAAATGTGGTCCAGTGAAATGAGCACTGGATTCAGAGACAGAGGGCCCGGGTTCGAAGCCCAGCTCTGCTACGTAGTCTCTGTGTGACCATGGGCAGGTCACTTCTTTCGGCCTCAGTGTCCTCATCTGTAAAATGTGGGCGTTGGATAAGATGGCCTTCCAGCTCCAGATCTTTGGTCCTGTCCTTTGAAGAGGATGGATGGGTTCTCCCACTTGTCTTTCGGAGGAGAGGGCTGTCATTGCAGCATTGAGCTGGATCTCAGCGGTGGCCCCCTGGGAGCAGCCCCCTTGGCGTGCAGCGCTTCCCTGGCTCTGTGCCTGTGAATGGATTGAGAACTTGCCAGTGTGGGTGTTTCCTCCTGGGCTCCCCCACTTCTCCCTAGGAGCTAGTTTTACTTGGGCCTGCTTGCTCATGGCGACTCGGAAACCAGGACTTTTCCTCCTTTCTGGCGCTTGTCAGCCTGGAAGCAGCTGAGGAGAGGGAGGTAGTGATGGAGAACCAGAACTGCGTTTATGAGACTGAGGCCTCAGCCCCGGGGCGGGAGTGGCTGGAGTGGCGGGGGAGAGGGTTCTTCCTCAGATGCTCTTGGTATGAAGGTGGGGTTTGGTTCAGTGAAAACTGGGCCTCCTTTCCTCACCCTTGGTGGAAAGACCCCAGAGTCCTTGCTGTCTTCAGTTTTGTTTGGTAAACTTGCTCTAGAATGTAGGGACATTGTTGGAGATGCTGCTCTGAACTTTCAGGCCCTCTTCAGGTATAGAGGCCAGGTCTAGAACCTGTTGGTGAGTCTAGACCTCCATGTTCCACTCTCCAAAGGGGGGGACAAGACCTAGGCCTCCAAGGGCTAGGCTGTTGATGGTCGGTCTGGACCAAACTTGCCCTCAAATGCTAGCCTCCCCTGAGACCAGATTGGGGTGAGCCAGATGCAGTTGGGACATGGGGTGGCAAGGGGCAGGGCCCTCTTCCTACCTATGGGCAGCAGGTACCCCTACAGAACCACAGCAGTGGCCCTCGGAGACCTTGAAACCCCTTCCTCTGCAGAGGGGGTCGTAGTTGCAGAAAGGTTAGGTGACTTCCCACCAGAGGTGCTCAGCCTCACCCAAGGTAGACCCAAGGCTGTCCGTGGATGTGGGTACCCCTAGCATGCTTCTTCCTAGCTGATCATGCTCCCTCCCCACCTTGATCCCCTGGGCCTTCTCCATCTGGTGCTTCTCTCTTTGGCTGAGCCAGGCCCGGGGTAGGAGGGGACTTGATTTGGAGCTGCCAAGAGACTCCCCTTTCCCTTCCCTATGCCATCTTCTATCTGCTTAACTGGTCAGTTTGGCTTTGGTGGGGAACAAAAGAATGCACCCTTGCCCCTAGCCCAGGACAGTCTAGAAAGACCCAAAGTCTTGGAGCTGGGCCCTTACTTCAAGGGACAAGGGCTATCTATGTACATGGCCCAGGCCCAGGTGTTGGAGCTGGGCTCTTTGTGAGCCCCTCCCTCTGGAGTAGCCTGGCCCACTTCCCTCTCCTTGCTAAACTGAGGCTAGCGTTCACTGGGCTTGTTTCAGACCAGGGTTTGGTCTATGAAGGCCAATCCTGACTGGCCTGTGGTCATTCCTTTAGTGGACCAAGGAGTTTTGGGGCAAAGACTCCATGCTTCTGTGAATGCTCAAGTTGCCACCACCAGGAAAAGCACTCCTTTCACACCCTTGACCCCAGGGTCCAGTAGTCCCAATTTTGTGAATTCTAAAAGCTACAGACTAATGAGGTAGATGTCAGTGTCCAGGAAAATTGTATTCTGGGGAGTTTGAAAGTATTTAGAAAGGGAAGCAAATGGTGATCACTAGGAGCCAGCATGAGTCCACTAAGATCAAGTCCTGCCAGCCTCTCCTTTCCTTTTTTGACAGGATTATTGGACTGGTAGGTCACAGACGGTTAGAGGCCATCCTTAACCACACTGGTTTTGGCAGTCCTGACTGGTGTCCCATGTGGCATGAATTAGGGTTAACAAGGATTTCAATGCTAGTGATATTTTTCCCTCCAAAATATTAAATATGAAATTATGTATGTACCCAGGATACTTGTGTGGCAGTTTTTCAGTATGAAAATAGACAGGGGTTCCTCTTATTTTGATCTAACATTTCCCTGACTGCTGCCACCCCTCCCCCTAATTCTGGATATATATGCTAGAAATATCTCCCCCATCCCCAACTGCTTGGAGCCATCTCTGACCCAAAGTTGTCTGTTGTAGTGATTTTGGGTGCCCTCTTCACACAAATACAATGTAGACACATACATGCACGAGTGCACACACTTTCCTGTCTCCCAATCTATGTTGGCTTTGAATTCCCAAGACCTCTCCCCACCCCCAGCTCAGTGCCATGAGTCAGACCCCATGGACCATGTCTTGAAACAGACCCCTGGGGCCTAGTGGGGGTGGGCTCCCTCCAGGCCAGCCTGGCCAGGCAGGTCCTTGCCCTCGCCCCTGGTATGGGAGGGGTACAGCACCCCCACGATGCCTTTCCACTAGTCCATCTTGGCCCAGAGACCCGAGCAGGGAGGGAAGGTGTGGACACCTTCACACTTCCCTCCTTTGTCTATGTCATTCCAGCCAATTGTCCCCATACCCAAGGTCTGCCCCAACTCTGTGCCTCCCGTAAGTGTCCTTCCTTCTCTGCCCTCTTTCAGTGAAAAGGCCCTTATGAGTTACACTCACTGTTTGTAACGACAAAATTACCCCCACAAAACTCCTCCCCCACCCTTTTGGAGATGCAAATAAACAGTGTGAACCGCCTGTCCCTACCAGCTTCCCTGATCTCTTTCTTGGGGAGGGTTAAAATCTGGAAGAGCTTCCTGGAGGGGGCTGCACCCTAGGCAGCTGGTGCCTGGGGCCTTATGCTGGTAGGTGTGTCCATACAAAACCCTGGTGATTAAGTCATAAAAAGAGGTGGCTGGTGGCTATAGCTGCTGAGGCAAGATCCATGCCTAAAGAGCCCCACTTCCCATCTTCCTGGAGGCTTGCTCCGGTCACTTTGGGGTCTCAGTTTTCTAAGTGGGATCTGGGTACAGGTATGGGGCTCCAGCAATGACCCCAGCTTAAGCCCAGTCTAGGAAGACTCACCCACAAGACAGGTGAGTCTAGACCTGAGCTGTGAATTACAACCACCCTTCCCTATCCAAAGTAAAACTTTCACCTTTATTTAGAAGGACTTGGAATGGGGCCTGGGATGAAGACTTGAGAGCTCGGGAGGCTTGGGAGGTGGGGTTAGGGTGGGGGAGGGGAATAGGGGCTTCCCTAATTTTTCCATTAACTAAGATTCCAGATGGGGGACATATTTTCCCTGGGGCTTCCCTGCCCTGACCCTGGGTATTGTCTGGATTCTAGATTCAGATGGTTCCATTCCAGATGGGGTACTAGCCTCATCTCTTTCCCCCAACTCCTTCCTTGTTGATTACCTGCCCGGGATATACTCTCACCTGGTGCTGTGGGGAGAGGAACACCTCAGTTCTTGTTTTGAAGAGGAAAGGGGCCAGTGGAGTTATATAGGGAAGAAAATGTGCAAGGGTCAGGCTGGTAGAGATCTAGGAGAAAACATTTCTGAAGATCCTTCTAAGCAGTGGCTTTTAGAGAAGGTGTTCTGGCCATGATGGGAGATAAGGGAGCTGAAGTCTTGATTAGACTTGAGCTTGTGGGAATAGGGACAGAGCTAAGGGCATTGGATGGGGAAAATTAATTGTACAGAGATATAGGCTCAAAGCGCCATAGATTTAGAACTAGGCTGCTCTTTGGAGGTCAGCTGGTCAATCCCCTTGGTTTGGGGCCAGAGGGGTGAGGTGGCAGTAGGGCTGGACAAGTAGGCCTGTGGGGTTCCTTCTTGCTTTGGGAATCTAGGCATCCCCTTGGGGGCTGGTCCCTTTATTCTGGATCTCCCCAGAGTGTTTGACCATTCTTCCAGTCCTAGATCAGTGGGATGCTATGTGTAGGGTAAGGGTCAAAGAGCCATGGTGTCCTTTGCTTGGTGGTAGTGGGAAGGTATTTGAGGAGGTAATACTGGGTATAGGAGAGAGCCCCGGGTAGGGTAAGTCAGTAGTCCCAATCAAATAGTAATTGTGAAGTGCTTAGCACAATGTCTGGAACATAGTAGGTGCTGCATAAATGTTAGCTATTATATACTAACTATATATATGTGTGTGTGTGTGTGTGTGTGTGTGTGTGTATAAAACATATGGTGTCCCGTTTGTATTGCAACTTGCAGAATGACCTTGTCCAAGTCACTTCTCAACACCTAAGTTTTCCTTATCTGTCAAATGAGGGTAACTGTACCTGCTCCCAAACCAGAAAACAATGGAGACATTCAAATATGAAAAACCAGAATGGGGAAGGGGAGAGTTTAGGGAAGGCTGGTCATGGAGAGAGCCAAAGAAAGATGTCTGCCTATATTTCTCAACCCTTTCTTCTCTCATGTGGATGTTGTGAAAAGACAATGAGAGAAAGTGTGGAAAATAGACCCTGGATTTTCTTTGTCCCCTTCCTCTAGACTGATTTCGGGGCCCTGGGTGCCCACTGGCACTGACCTGATCTAGACCCAGCCCAAGCCCTTTACCCTCAATGTTGAGCTACCTCCATCTGTGGCAGGTGCTCTGTACCACAACCAAGAACCAGGTAGGAGCCCCACTGTTCCTCTGCTCCCCAACTACACCCTACTCCCCACCAGCCCCAGTCACAAAATCATGAGCCTTGTGCCTCCTGGATTCCTTGAGCCCTGCACTGCCCATGCCTAGACCTCAGCTTTAAAAGTGGCAAAGTCTGCCTATGCTGATTTCTTACTTAATGACTACTGTTCCTTCTCTTTGGACACCCTCATAAAACACAAATACCTCCCCTGCCTGCTGCGCAGAGTGGTTGTGAAAGTCAAGTTGGATGGCAAAGCACTATGGAAAATGAAAGCAGCCAGACACACAGATGGGCCTGTTTGGTTTCTGGAAGGCAGACCCCCACCTTTGGTTCCCTTAGATCACATAATGTCAGAGCTGGGAGGGCCCTCAGAACACAGAATGTCAGAGCTAG
>NW_027185588.1:5450673-5469557 GCF_028583685.1 Petaurus breviceps papuanus | reverse complement strand
GCTGGGAGGGCCCCTAGAATACAGAATGTCAGAGCTGGGAGGGCCCTTACAGCATGAAATGTAATGGCTGGGAGGGCCCTTAAAACACAGGCTGTCAGAACTAGGAGGGTCCTTAGAATAGGGAATGTCAGAGCTGGGAGGGCCCTTAGGACAAAGAAAATCAGAGCTGGGAGGGACCTTAGAACACAGGATGTCAGAGCTTGGGGGGCCCTTAGAATGCAGAATTTCAGAGCTGGGAGGGGCCCCAGAGGCTTCTCAAATCCAGTTTCCCTATTTGGTGGGGAAGTTGAGGTCTGGGCACAGGGAGGTGGTGGTGGTGGGGGGAAGCCCTTAAAAGAAACCCAGCGTGAAGGAAAGGCCAAGCCAGGAGTAGAACACTGTACCTTTTCTCCTAGTCTTCTTTCCTCCACCCCAATGTTGGCTTCCAGGGGTCTCCAAAGTCACACTATCAGCTGGAATCCCTGTCCTCTCTGCTGGTCCAGGAGAGACCTGCAAGAATCCAGGTGAATGTCATAGAGGGTTAGGGAGAAGGTAGCTTTGAATAGGAAGGGCCAGAGAGAGAGGTAGAGGTGGGTCCACTGGATGGCTAGGGAGGCTTAGCCCACAAGGCACATAATCTCTCTTTTCAAGTATCTGAGGAGATATTTGTAGGGAAAGGGTCAGACTTGTTTTGTCTGGCCTCAGCACACAAAATCAGGGGCAACGGGCATGAGAGGAATATGTAGGCTCTCCATAAGGCAGGACTTACAAAAAATTAGGTACATCCTGAAGTTGAACCGGCTGTGTCAGGTAGTAGTGAGTTTGCCATCACTAGGGATCTTCAAGCCGAGGTTGCAGGGCCATTCGTCAGGGATTTCCAAGGAATTCTGGCGCAGGGATCTAGGTTGGATTCCATTGTCCAGGGCCCTCCTGGGTCTGTGATTCTGGGCCTCATTTTTGAGAGCTTTCAGGTATGAGTGCCTTTGGGTAAATCCCTTTTCTTTGGGCACCTTGCTTCCTCATCTATAAAATTGGACTACGTGATTTCTGAAGTTCCTTCCAGCTTAGAATCTCTGATCCCAGCAATTTCCAAGTACTATTCAGCCCCTGACAAGCTATGAATGAACCCTGTTCTTCAAGCCTGGATTCAGGAGAGAGGATAAGATCACCTGGGGCCTACGGGGGCCAAGGGCTGACCCCACAGGCCCCCAGGCGCTGAGAAGCCTTGGCATTGGGCCTTGTGCCCGCCCCAGTCCTTGAATTCTGCCCACCTGAAGTAGGGGGGAGATATCATCTTTCTGGCCCCTCCTGCCCAACGGGACCTGGACTTTGTTTCAGGAGCCCCTGAGGGGGGCGGGGCAGGGGAACAGGGGAGCCAGGCTCTCAGGCCACACCTGCTCCCCTCCCTAGCAACCTGAGCAGCTGGGGCGGGGCCCCCGGAGGGTGTTTGGGGCTGGGCCAAGCTGGGAGTGGTCCTTTGGTCATTTCTGGCCAGGGACGTTGAGCCAGCGGTATCTGGGGAGCAGGGAGACCCAGCTCAGGGTCGGTAAGTGAGTTTCTGGAGGGCAGGAGGGGACCCCTGGCGGAGTGGAGCTATGGAGAGATGGAGGGGGTGGGGTGAGGTCTGCGAGATTGTTTCTGTGTGTGCCTCTGAGGGTGATTGTATGATTGTCTTTGTATGGGTCTTTGTGTGTTTCTGTGAGAGCGTGTGTATGTGTACATCTCTGTGTACCTAAAAGGTTGGAGTTCATGCTTGCTAAATGTCCTTCCCAGTTCTAAACTTCCTAATTCTGTGCATGGGTCTATGAATATGTTTGTGTTTTAGTCTGAGCAGGTGTTTCTGACTGTTACTGTAAATGTGTTCGTTTGTGTGGGGGAGGTGTATTTGGAAGGTGCATCTGCATAAATGTACGTCTGAGTATGAGATTGTATGGGAAGGGTGTAGAAGGAGACGGTACATTGTGTAAATAGGAGAGTTTGCATGAGATTGTCCTTGTACGTGTAAGTGGGAGTACATGACTCATAAGATTGTAGAATTTCAAGCTGAAAAGGATATTAGGGATGGTCTAGTCCAATCCTTTTAATTTTACAGTTGAAGAAACTGAGTCCCAGCATGGGGAAGGGGCATGTCCACAGAGGTAGTAAGTACCAGATTTGGGACTAGAACCCAGATGCAGGGCTCTGTCCACTCCACTGTCCCTTACTGTTCTGGCTGAGCCTTCGTGTGGATCAGGGCACGATTTACATGTCTCTCTTCTGCCCCTTCCCCATCTGGCTGTCCTGGGTTCTGTGGAATTGTCTCAGCTCTGAGGCCAGAAACTCCCTATCTACTTTACATGAAGAGAAACTTCCCAGCAGGGAGAAATATCTCAAAAGTGGAGCGGGCTGCTTGAAGAAATGGGGTCCTCTAAGTGATGTCCTTGTTTACTGGGTGGGTAGATTCTAGAGGAAAACCTCATTCAGATACAGGTTGGCCCAGGAGGCCTCTGAGGGCCCTTCAGACTGTGGGATTTGCTGTGATAGGACACTGAATGTCTAGGCTGGAAAGGATGTTTAGAACACAAAATATCAGAGTTGAGAGTGTGACCTTAGCTCACTGAATGTCAGAGCTGGGAAGATCTCTCAGGACATAGAACACAGAATGCCAGAATGTAAAAAAAATTAAGAAATGTTGGATGAGTCGGAAAGAACCCTAGAACAAAGAACATCAAATGTCACCGCTTTTTAAAAAAAAAATCTAAAAATATTGAGTGTTAGAACTGGAAAAACCTTAAAACAAAGAATACAAGAATGTCAGAGCTTAAAAAATAATCTAAAAATGTTGAATGTTAGAACTGGAAAAACCTTAGAACAGACATAGAATGTCAGAGTTGAAAGGGCCCATAGAAGTCATCTAGTAGGATTTGCCCATTTAGAGATGAAGGGACTGGGGCTTCGCCAGAAGGGGCAAGGGGTTCTTGGAATTCCTCATTGTCTTCTGGGCAGTGGCTTATCGGCATGGCCCAGATGCAACTAAATCCCTACTCATCCCCAGTATACCCTGCATGCCCTCTCTTGGCCTCAGCCTTCACTAGCAAACTTATAGCCTATAGGAACGATCCCTCCTTGGACTTAGTGAGGTGAGGTGAGGCAAGGCAGGGAGAGATGGTCTGTGAAATTTTGGCCAGGTAGTGACCTGGTGTTCACTCTGGTTGAGCAGCAGCCTCTGGTGGTTGGAATGATGTCTACTTAAATGCACGGCCTCCTCCTTGAGAAACCAGGTTGGGGCTGCCAACCTGTTGTAGGCTTTAGCAAAAGGTAAAGGCCACAATGAGCTATCCAAAGTCTTGTGGCTGAGAGGGAGAGACAGAGAGAGACAGAGACAGAGAGAGAGAGGGTTTGGAGTCATTACACAATCGGGGTCAGGGCTAAGGGTCTGGTTGGGACTGAGGTCAGGGGTTACTGTGATTAATCATTGGTTTGGGAACTGAAAAGAAATATATTAATTTTGTGGTATGATCCCTTTATTTTAAAGGGTCTTGTTTTTCCTTTTTTTCTTCCTCCCATGGGGGAGGGGGATAAGAAGGAGAAAATCAAGTCCTTGTTCATTTAAAAAAAATTAATTTTTATTTTAAAAGTAGACATAGGTGGTACAGTAGATAGAGCAGTGCCCTAGAATTAGGAAGACCTGGGTTCAAATTTGGCCTTAGACACTTATTGACTGTGTGATGCTGGGCAAGTAACTTAATCCTGATCACCTCAAACAAACAAAAAACAAAAAAGAGTGCAGATACAATTCTTTCATTTCAGAGAGATGAAAACGGAGATACACTGAGTTAGAGGGACTTATCCAAGGTCATACAAGTAGATTTAGAGCCAGAATTCAAACTAGGTCCTCTCACTTTAGATCCATTTTTTTCCTTTTCTCTCTTCTCTGCCCCCTTCTACCCCATAGTCTTCTTCTACTTCTTGTGAAAAATAAAAATAACATACATTTTCTTGTTCACTGTTCTTTCAAAGATACCTCAGCAAGAGTCAGAAGGAAAAAGTACTAGTATCCTTTGGGGAGAAAGAAAATAGTGAAAAAGAACACCAGATTTTTTTTGGAGGGGAGAGGATGTGGGAGGCAGTCAAAGTTAAATGACTAGTAAGTGTCCAAGGTTAGATTTGAACTCAGGTCCTCCTGAATACAGGGCTGATGTTCTATCCACATCAGATTTGAAGTCAGATTACCTTGGTTCAAATCCCAATTTTGTCACTGACTACCTATGCAATCTTGGACATATGTAAATTAACTTCTCTGGGCCTTGTTCTCTACCTTGATAAACCTTCCTCCAAGTTCCCTTCCAGCTTTCAATCTCTTACTTCCTGGAAGAGGTAAAAACTAAGCCTGGTTTGGGAGGAGAAGAGGTCCAGGCCTAATCAGGAAGGCAATAGAGGATGAATTCCAGTGGGCCAATATGACATCCAAGGTCACTGAGTTTCTAAGAGGAGCCCTTGGGTGGATCTCTGGCATGCTTGTTCTCCTTGGTTCCAAGGTTCTGTCTTTGGGGGCGGGGGGAGAGGTGGAAGGGAGAGGTCATAGCTATATGAAGTTTCTCTGGGTGGTGGCACTTGTTGGCATTGTAGTCTGGTTTCCCAAGAGACCTTTGACCCTTCCTGGATGGTGGCCAGTTTCAAGGAAGAGATAAGGAGTTTGAAATATGGCCCTTGGGCCATAAATACTCGTCAGACCCAGTTTCAGTAAGAGATGAGTTAGGGCAGCTGGGCCTTGACCTCACTCTAACAACTAGATCTTTCCAGAGAGGGGTTGACTTGCCTTGACAGGTGGGTTCTCCTTCCTTGAAGGTCTTAGATGTAGGTGATAAAACCATTTGTTGGGAGTGTCCTAGAGAGGTGTCCTTTGGTATTTAGATTGGCTGCTTGGGACCCCTTTGGTTTTCAATTCCAGGATTCTGTAACTTGTTGAATATTTTTTCCTACAAGGAAGGTCAGTGTTCCACTCAGATCCCAGAGGGCCAGAGCAAAGTCTGATCCATCTGTCTCCTACTCGGGGCCAAGTGTAGAGTGGACAGTAGTCTATCAATCAATCAATGCATTTATTAAGTGACTGCTATGTGTCCCTCTCTCTGCTAAAGTGCTGGGGATACAAAGGCAAACATGAAAGAGTCCCTGCCTTCAAGGAGCTTACATTCTAATGGAGGGAGACAGCATGGGTACAACAGTAAATATAAGTGTATACAGCATAACATGCAACATATACATAACATACATATGCATGTGTATGTGTATATATATGTATGTATAAATACAAATATATTTTAGGGGATGGATGGCCCCACTGGTAACTGTGGGACACAGTAGATAGAACACTGAACCTGGAATGAGGAAGACCTGAATTCAAATCCAACCCCAGACACTTACTACTAACTGTGTGACTATGGACAAGTCACTGAAACTTATTTTCCTCAGTTTCCTCAACTGTAAAGTGGAGATCATAATAGCACCTACCCCTGAGGCTTGTTGTAAAGATCAAATGAGATAATATTTGTAGAGTGCTTAGTATAGTACCTGGCATATGGTTGGCTTTAAATAATGCTTGTTTCCTTCCTTCCTTTCTTTCTCCTTTCCTCCTTCCTTCCTTCCTCTTCTTTGCATCATCCTTCCTTTCACTCCCTCTCTCCTTTCTCTTTCTTTCCTTCCTTCTTCCCTTCTTCCTCCTTCCTTCCTGCCCTCCTCCCTCTTTTCTTTCCTATAGACTAGGAAAAGGTTTCACGTTGAAGGTGGGAGCTTGAACCAGGTCTTGCAGTAAGTCAGAGATGCCAAGAGGCAGAGGAGAGGAGGAAGAGTGCTGGGGACAGCCCACACAAAGGCAGAGATATGAAATGTTGTGCTCGGACAGGGTCTCCCCACTACCAGTTTCTTTCTCAGTCTCAGAAATTCTTTCTTCTTAATAGTCTGACTCATGTAGCAATTCTTCCAGGAAGTTTTTTTCTTATTACTCACGCCTTGGGCTCCTGTCTGCTCTATTGCAGACCTTCTTGGCCCCCGGTAGGTGCTTCAATCCTGAATTTGACCCTGGATGATGGGAAGCTGGGTGCGGTTTTAGAAGAGCTTACTCAGAGCCAGAGCCTAAGATGGAATGTGAAAAGGTTTTTGTTTTTTTCTAAGTGGACGTCATCAGGACCCTATATAGGTTCATTAAGAACCAGTCATAGTAAACAAAGGGCAGTTAGGTGGTACCAAGGTGTGCAACAACTCTGGACCTGGAGTCAGGAAGACTCATCTTAATGATTTCAAATCTGGCCTCAGACACTTACTAGCTGTGTGACCCTGGGCAAGTCACTTAACCCTTTTTGCCTCAGTTTCCTCATCTGTAAAATGATCTGGAGAAGGAAATGGCGAATCAATTCAGTATCTTTACCAAGAAAAACCCCAAATGGAGTCACAAAAAGTCAGACATGACTGAACAACAACACTGTGTCCTTTTCTGAAGAAGGGAAAGGACACAAGCATTTATTAAGGACTCACTGTGTGCCATGAACTATATTAAGTGCTTTATAGATATTATTTCACTTGATAATAATATAATTCTAATTTGGTTACTAATCTGGTACACATAATTGAGGCATTTGACAAACTCCCATGAGAACCCTTCGGGAAAAGAGGAGAGATGTAGACTAAAAATTGATTAGATGATGGTTTGGAGGATTCAAAAACTGGTTGGGCTCCAATTATTTTTATTTTTATATTTTTTTGCTTTTTGGATGGCAATTGGGGCTAAGTGACTTGCCCAAGGTCTCGTGGTTAGTTTTTTGTGTTAAGTGTTTGAGGCTGGATTTGAACTCAGGTCCTCCTGACTGCAGGGCTGGTGCTCTATTTACTACACCACCTAGCCACCCCATGGGCTCCAATTATTAATGGATCAGTATCAACCTCATGGTATGTCTTTAGTAGAATGCCCTAAGGCTCTGGCTCTAGCCATGTGCTAGTCAACATTTTTTGTCAATTAATTATATAATATAAGGATTAACTATATAAAGAATTGCCACCCTTATCAAATTTGCAGAGACCAAAGGGATGGCTGATACCATTGGAAGACTACATCAGAATGCAAAAAAAGTCTCAACAGCTTAGGATGATGGGCAAAATCTAGTACAATGGATTTTAATAGGAATGAATATCAAGTCTTACCCTTGGACTGAAAAAAAAAATCCACTGTGGCTTTGGGTAAGCTGGAAAGAGGCAGATTTCTAACCCTGGTGCCATTTGGCAGATGGAGAAATTGAGACACACTGGGGAACTGACTTGTCTAAGGTCTTCAATGTGACTTCAAAGGTTACATGGTGAGTTGGACAAAGCTGGAATAAAATCTAGGACTTTTGGCACCTGCCTTGTCTCTCAGGATCCTCAAGTCTCCTGCTCCTGTTTGGGAGGAAGAAAAAAGAAGGAAGGCAGGGACAATTGTGTGGGGGCACCATGGATCTCCAACTGTAGTCATTCATCCTTGGGAGGTAAACTGAGACCCAGAGAAGGATTTCTCTTCCCAGTTCTACCACCTTAATTCTTATTCTCTCTCTCCCAAGATTATTGTGAAGATTAGATGAGACAGACAGATGGATACAAGGAAGGAAGGATTGAGAGAGGGAAGAGACTTTAAAAACTCAAACAACTATATAGATGACAGTTTTAGTCATTCTTTAGTCATTCATATCTCTACTTTCCTGCTCAGGGCTTCCATTCTCCATCTGTAACATGGGAGGGAGGAAGGAAAAGGAGGACAGATTTTCACTGGCACCTTCTGTTGGTACAAACTGGCTAATTTTCAAGTGGTATAGAGGTATAGAGAGCAGTAGTGCAGACCTTGGAGAAAGAAGGCTAGTTGGAAAGTCATAATTAGGTTCTAGACCAAGCTGGGGGTGAAGTGGCAGGATATAAACCAAGTAGGGCTTTAACATCATCCCACCTCCCTGAGTCAAACAGGGTAATGTCCGCAAGAGGCTCTGGGACAGGGCCAAGGCAAGATAAGGTTCACCCTTGTGTATGAGGTCATAGCCCAAGGTGGAAAGGAACAGAAGTGGGAATGAAGAGCCCTGGTTTCTAGTCCTAAATTCTCTGTATACACTTGGGTAAATAATTCCTTTTCTCTAGGTCTGTCTCAAGTAGTCTGGGGATTTAAGGAGGTTTTTTGTTGTTGTTTTTTAAATCAAGATTCAGACAAGTATTAGATATGCTTTACCTTTGACTAGGGAAAGCTCAAGATTTAACACAAGCCATCTAGAGATTGGAGCAGGGACAATAAATGAGACATGCATGGAGCCTGGGTGGTTTGCTTGGAACCTCATGAAGGAGGAAGAAGGGGAAGAGAGATCAGTGTTGGCCATCCAGGAGACTGACTGACCTTGTATTTGGTCAACATCTTTTTTTTTTGGAGGGGTAGTTGGGGTTAAGTGACTTGCCCAAGGTCACACAGCTACTAAGTGTTAAGTGTCTGAGGCCAAATTTGAATTCAGGTCCTCCTGACTCCTGGGCTGGTGCTCTATTCACTGTGCCACCTAGGCGACCCTTGGCCAACATCTTCTAAAGGAGATAGCATGTAAAGCACTTTGCAGTGCCATAAATGCTAACCTCATCACACCTCCTTTTTTATGTGAAGGATGGCTGCCTCTTTAGTCACTTCCCTGCTTGGGCAGTTGTCTGATTGCCCCTGCCCAATGGGGAGGTGTCATTGGACAGTAAAAGAGTCCTGACTTGGCATTCAGAGGACCTGTCTTCAAATCTATTTCTGCTTCTTACTGTCTCTCTAACTTTGAGGAATTCATTTAACTCCCATGGAACACCCTGAGTTCTTTCATTTATTAAAAAGGAGGGTTTATTCAATTAAATAGAACTTCCATATTTGGGTTTATGTTAATATAAAAGTTCTGTGACTTCAAAAAATCTTGTCATTTCCCCAACTATAGTGGACAATAGAGCTGTACTACATTGTGTTTCAAGTTGTAACCTATATGTGAATTTCCATGATACGTATAGATTGAAAAACACAGGGATTTAAAGTTGAACTCATTGATGACTAAAAGATTTCATATTGGTCTAAGGGGGAAAAAATGTTTCCATACCTTTGAATATTACCAAATATGAGAGATCTTTTTAGTGCAATACAAAGCGCGTTGCTGTTTTTGAGTTTATATACAAAATATATTTTTGCCTTGATTTTTTACACTAATAAGAAATTCAGAATTTTAAAAAAACAAAAACAAAAACTGAGGGGGGTGGGACCCACCCAAGGCCCTTGAGGTCCCATGACCTGGTTAATACATCTCTGAAGTCCCTAGGGAGAATCCAGTGGTGCTTTGGCTGAACAGGCAGAGATGTGGATCTCCAGTGTGAACATGGTGGAGTTGGAAGAGGGGATATATCCAGGGTCAGGGGCAGAGGCAGTGGCAGCCTACCACACTCTGAGAGAGGCCCCCCCAAATCAGAGATGCTTTTTAAAAAACCTGTGATCCTGTGCTCTTTCACAAAAGTCCCCTTAATAATGCCTTCTCCCTCCTCAAATTGTCCCCAGGAGAGCTGCTGAGGATTTCTGAGCAAAGGAGTAACCCTGAGAGGATCTTTTCTATGCATAGAAAAGATAGTGACCACATTATAAAGCGTGAATTGGAGTGAGGAACATACCCAGGCAGGAGGTAATGAGGGCCTGAAATGGAGTGGTTATGGCATGCATAGACAGGAGAGGACAGATGGGAGAAATATGGAGATGGAGTCAGTAAGACCTGGTCACTATCAGTCAGCCAGTCAGTAATTATTATTTTTTGTTGGAGGGCAATTAGGGTTAAGCGACTTGCCCAAGGTCACATGGCTAGTTTTTGTGTTAAGTGTCTGAGGCCAGATTTGAACTCAGGTCCTCCTGACTCCAGGGCCGGTGCTCTATTCACTGTGCCATGTAGCCGTCCCAGTCAGTAATTATTTATTAAATTGCTACCATGTACCAGGCTCTGTGCTAAGCCCTGGAGATACATAGAATGGCAAAAAGAGAACCCCGGCCCTTGGGAAGGTGTGTGGGGATGTAAGAGATGAAGGGGAGAGAGAAAACTCAAAGATGAACCCCAAGGTTATGAATATGGGAGTCTGACTGAATAACACAGTCAGGGCAAATTTAGAAGGAGGAAAAAGACAATGAGCTCTGCTCTGGACATGTTGACTTAGAGGCATCTACAATACCCCCAAGTGGAACTAACTCTTGGGGATTTGGACATGCGGGCCTCCAGCTCAGCAATGAGGTTAGGCCTAGCCACTTTTTATTTCAGAGTCATAGACCTGAGGCTGGAAGGGACCAACCCATCTTGTCTTCTCCAGCAGATTGCCCCTTTTGTCATCCCGACTCCCCCACTAATCTTCAGTTTCTCTCTTCATGTTGCAAAATCTCAGTGGGGTCCTCACCACAACAAGGAAATCTTTTTCTAACTCCCTAATGGATTTTCTCTCCCATTCACCACACACAGAATCTTTTCCAGACCTTTTCATCCCTTCTCAAACCTCCCAGGGCAGCCCCCTTTCCCTCCCCTCTCTGCTGAAAACCTTGCCTCATATTTCACTGAGGGCATTTGCTGAGAGCTCCCTCTTCTCCCCTCTTCCTCAGTTCACATCACACAGGTGCCTTCCCCCACCATCTTCTCCTTCAGCCCTGACTCTCCTGGAAAGTCAGCCCAGGCAAACTCCTTAAAATTCCATCCCATTTTCTTCAGCATATTACTCTTTAAATATTCTGGAACCAGGAGTCAGGAAGACCAGAGTTCAAGTGTGGCCTCAGACACTAGCTATGTGACTCTGGGCAAGTCACTTAACCTCTGTCTGCCTCAATTTTCTCCTCTGTAAGTGAGGATAATAATAGCACCTATCTGCCAGGGTATCGGGAGCATCAAATGAGCTAACAGAGACTGACACAGTTAGTTCCCAACATGCCCATGGCTCCCCAGTCTACAAAGAACCCTCCCTTGTTCCAGATATCCCTGGTAGTTGTCTGGTGTCTCTCCTCCCTTTTCTGTCTAAACTCCTTGAAAAAACACAGTCTACACTAGCTCCTTTCCTCTCACTCTCTTAGCTCTATGCAGTCTGGCTTCTGAACTTAGCGTTTGACTGAACTCATCATCAGTTGTTTTCTCTAAGGTGGTTAATGATCTTTTTTTTTCCTTTTTGGAGGGTAATTGGGGTTAAGTGACTTGCCCAAGGTCACACGGCTAGTAAATGTTAAGTGTCTGAGGCCGGATTTGAACTCAGGTCCTCCTGACTCCAGTGCTCTATTCACTGTGCCACCTAGCTGCCCCATTAATGATATCTTAATCGCCCAATCCAATGGCCTTTTCTCAGTTCTCACCCTTCTTGACCTCTCTGTAGCCTGGGATACTACCGGGCATCCTCTTGGGCTTAATGTTCTCTGCCCTCCAGGTTTCCCCATCCCTGCTCTCTCCTGGTTCTCTTCCTACCTGTCTGCCCGCTCCTTCTCAGTCTTCATGCAGGTCATGCTCACTAACTGTGGCTACTTCCCAAGGCTCTATTTTGGGCTCTCTTACCTTCTCCCTCTGTTACTATTTTGCTTGATGATGTCATCAGTTCTCACAGATTCAATTATCTTCTTTATGTGGATGAGGATTGAGAAAAGGCCATTGAATCTAGCAACTAAGAGATCCTTAGTAACTTTGGAGGGAGCAATTTCAATGGTGATGAGGTCTGACCTATTTAACCAGTTCTGATCTCTATTCTCAGGGCATCTAGGTGGCATAGGGTGTGGAGTCAGGAAGAATTGAGTTCAAATTCAACCTCAGATATATACTAACTGTGTGACCCTAGGCAAGTCACTTCACTTTGTTTGCCTCAGTTTCCCCATCTGTAAAAATGAGCTGGAGAAGGAAATGGCAAAACACTCCAGCATCTTTGCCAAGAAAACCCCAGATGGGGTCCTTAAGAATTGGACACTACTGAAAACAACTCAACAACAGCTTCTCTTCTGACCTCAAATCTATCCTATCCAACTATCCTTCATCTGGAACTGAATGTCCTATAGACAGCTTAAATTCAACGTGTCCAAAACAGAATTCATTATCTTTCCCTTGAAATCTTCTCCTCTTCTTAACTTCTATATTAACGTTCAGAAAATCACCATCCTTCCGGTCCCCCCAAGCTCACAACCTAAGTGTCGTCCTTCACTTATCACTTTTTCTCATTCTTCTGTTAAGTCCTATCAATTTTACTTTCTCAACATCTCTAGTATATGCCTCTTTTTTCTGATCTGATGTAGTAGATAGAATACTGGGCCTGGAGTCAGGAAGACCTGAGTCCAAATCTGGCCTCAGACACTTCCTAGCTGTGTGACCCTGGGCAAGTCACTTTACTCTGCCTCAGTTTCCTCATCTGTAAAATGAGCTGGAGGAGGAAATGGCAAACTGCTCCAGTATCTCTGCCAAGAAAACCCCAAATGGAGTTGGATGTGACCAAAATGACTAAATGACAATGGCAAAAACATTTCTACCCTCATTGGATTTTTCTAGCCCTGCCAGCTATCATCCTGTATCTTTTCTGCCCGAAATCTTCTGTTACTGTAGAGGGCAACACCATCTTCTCAGTCCCTCATACCCACAATGTATGAGTCATCCTGGACACTCCTTATATTGAAGCTGTTAACAAGACTTGTTGAGTTTGCCTTTGCAGCATCTCTCAAAAATGTCCCCTTCTCACCTATAACAGTGCCCCCCCCTCTAGTATAAGACTCATCACTTTACTCCTGGATTATTTCAAGAGCCTCTGGATTGGGGGGGGGGGAGAGTCCCACCTGCCTCAAGTCTCTCCCTACTCCATCCATCCTCCATTCAGCCACTAAAGTGATTTTTTTTTGAGGGGGGAAGGCAAGGCAATTGAGTTTAAGTGATTTCCCCAAGGTCACACAGCTGGTAAGTGTGTCAGGTGTCTGAGGCTGGATTTGAACTCAGGTCCTCCTGACTCCAGGGCCAGCGCAATATTCACTACACCACCTAGCTGCCCCTAAAGTGATTTTTCTAAAGCATGGTTTTGATCATATTGCCACTCAGTAAACTCCAGTGGCTTTCTGTTGCCTCCAGGAGCAAATACTAAATTCTCTGCTTGGCATTCAAAGCCCTTCATACCCTAGCCCCCTACTACCTTTCCAGTCTTTCTACACCTGACTTTGAAACAAAAACTTTTAGATCAGTGACACTGGTCTCCTAGTTTCGTGAACAAGACACTCCCATCTCTCAGCTCTGGGAATTCACTCTGGTTCTCCTCCATGCCTGAAATGTTCTCCCTCTTTCCTCAACCCCTCTTCATTCTAATAGGTTTCCTGCATTAATTATTTCCTATTTATTCTGTATATAGATAGGCTTGCTTTGTAGATGTTTGTTTGAATATGGTCTCCCCTATCAGATTATAAACTCCTTGAGGGCAGGAACTGTCTTTTACCTCTTTTTGTATCCTCAGCACTTAGCATAGTACCTGACACATAGAAAGTGCTTAATAAATGTTTATTTAGGGGTGGCTAGGTGTTGTAGTGAATAGAGCACCGGTCCTGGAGTCAGGAGGACCTGAGTTCAAATCTGGCCTCAGACACTTAACACAAAAACTAGCCGGGTGACCTTGGGCAAGTCTCTTAACCCCAATTGCCCTCAAAAAACAAAAAAAAGCAAAAAAATAAAAAATAAATGTTTATTTATTGATTAATTCATGATCTATAAAAAGTTTGAGGGACATAATTTCTGGGCAATCAGTCATTTTATTAATTATGGGTAGCAAGTAATTAATAAAAGGATGTCATTTGGCCTTCTCTTGTAAATCAAAGATAAATCATGGAGGCTTCTCAATGCCTATAATGCCCTTGGAAGGGTTGGTATTTCTAACAGGCAGCAATCAACTCTGACTAGTTAACAATTAATGAGAGAATGAATATTACAATGAGAGGTGGACCTATTCTAATGAGGGGCTGGGGGGGACCTGACTTTGATGATGTCATTCTTGCTCCCAGACCACCCCCAATCTAGATAATCTAGAGCAATCTAGATGAAAGAATCTAAATCCACCCCCCACGCTTGCCAGAATAGAACACAATGGGCCAGAATTTACCTAGATTGGATTCTTTTTGCTCCTTTCACTGTTTCCCCAGTTTCGGTGCGTTCTCAAACAAGACTGAGGAGAATGTTAAATCCAGTCTCATCATCAGCCCTGTTCTTCAGATGCTGGCTAAATAACCCACAAAGGGCTGATTTCTGAATGAAGAAATAGAAAAGGGAAAAATCTTAATCTTGATCAACAATTGGTTACTAATATAAGAAATAATCATTTCTCTCAAACTGATTGACAAATGCTTTTTGAGGCAGCAGGATAGCATAGTGGACAGAGCGTTGGATTTGGAATCAGGAAGACATGAATTCAAATCCTACCTTAGACATTTACTAGCTGTGTGACCCTGGGCAAGTCAACCTCCCAGTCTCAGTTTCCTCAAATGTAAATGGGGCTACTAATACCATCTGCCTTTCTGGCTTGTGGTGATAATGTTTATAAAATGCTTTCGAACCATCTAGTCCTGTCGGTGGCTGTTGTTTTTGTTGCCTGGCAATGAGATAAGGAGGCAATAAATGCAGAACAGAAGGATTGATAAGCAGAAGTCAAGGCCCAGTCATGAGTCTGGAGTAGGTCAGATCAGTGCGATTTTGTGTTTTCTCCAACAGCTTTGAAGGAGGAATAGAGAAACCGGATTGTGGATGACTGAGGTATGATAAGGATTCACAGGGTGGTTGTGTCGGAAGTGGAGGTCATTGGAGTCCAAGAGGTTGAGTGATTGAGAGGTGGAGGGGCCAGAGGAGTCAACAACATGAATATTGAAATCCCCTGGGAGAGGAGTCTTGGGATGGGGTAGAGATGGAGAATAAGAAGATGATGGACTCATTGAAAATGTTGGGAGAATGAATTAGAAGAGGTCCTTCTACCACAGCAAAACAGCTTCATTTATTCAAAGCATTCATTAATATGTACAAATGCAAAACCAAAACCATCCTTGCCCTCTTGTTCCATTGGGAAAAACAAGATGAACACAGATACATTTAAACAAAATGTATGCAACGTACTGTCAGAGAGAGAGAGGGAGAGAGCTGGACACCAGCAGTGGAGGGATCCAGCTATACTTCTTGTAGGAAGGGACCTTGAAGGCTCAACCGTGAGGGGTTCTGTGAGGTGGAGGTAAGGAGGGAGAACATTCCAAACATGGAGGACTCCAGAGAAAAGGCGTGGAAGTGGGAGATGGGAGAGGGAATGTGTTACGCGATGAACAACATTTGGATGAACATTAGAGCTACTGAAGAAGAGTATGAATAAATGAAAGAAAAAGCATTGTTAAGTGCATTGTGCTAAGTGCCGGGGATGCATGTACTAAAGGGATGACAGTCCTTGCCCTAGGGAGCTTACTTTCTGATTGAGGGAGGAGCCACACATGGAGGGCCAGGGATGGTGATTAGAGCCTTAGGTGGGTACATTAACACTCTTCTCACCATCAAATGCCAGACTGATTTAAGTATGACTCCAGAACTGAGAAGCTGAGGGGGACAGGGAGAGCATTGCCAGACAGCCGGCAGAAAAACAGGAAGATGGCCAGGAAGTAAAGCACCACAAGCTTGAGGACAGGGACGGTCTTTTGCCTCCCCCCCCCCCATATCCCCAGGGCTTAGCAGGGGCCTGACACACAGTAGGTGCTCACTATGTGCTTGTTAATGTGACTTGACTTGGCTGGAGCCCCCCTAGATGTAGGGGATCATATGAGTGATAAACCTGGAAAGGTTGCCCATGGTCAGATTGGGAAGGGCTTTCAAAAGTCAGACAGAGGCAGGTGTTTGTTATCTATCTGGTCACAGAGAAAAAAAAGGGGAAACAATAGAAGTTCTGGAGGGCAGTAAAAATGAATGAGGAGGGGGCGGCCAGGTAGCACAGCAAGTAAGAGCACCGACTCCAGTGTTGAGAAGACCTGGAGATCGAATCCCGGGCTCAGACGCTCAGCACCACACCCAGAAATGACTGGCCGTGTAACCTTGAGCAAGTTACTTAACCCCAATTGCTTTAAAAAAAAAAAAATGAATGAGGAGGTTTGATCAAAATGGATTGAATGGATCTAAAAAGTGGGAAGCTGGGGCGACTAGGTGGTGCAGCCCTGGAGTAAGGAGGATCTGAGTTCAACTCTGACCTCAGACACTTAATACATTTACTAGCTGTGTGACTTTGGGCAAGTCACTTAACCCCAATTGCCCTGCCGTCCCCCTCCAAAAAGCAAAAAATAAAAAGTGGGAAGCTGACTGAGGAATGGTGGTAGAGGGAAGGTCTGAAGGCAGCAGGGTCAAAGGAGGGGTGAGTCTGCCCATCCTCCTGGTGCTCTGAGTCAGGCATAGACATGGCAATCATTGGGGAACCACTGGGGAGAGTTGCCCACCATTTGGGGGGGGGTGCTGTCCTCAGGATGGAACCAGGGAGATGTGAGCGAAAAGCAAGGAGAGAGAAGAAATGGAGGTTGGAAAGTAAGAAGATGGAGAATTTATGAGGAGCAGGGCAGAGGTTCCAAAGAACATACTAAAAGGTGTAGAAAATGAGAGAGCCTGGTTAAAGTCAGAATGGGGAGATAAAAGGCTCATTCAAAAAAGGGTAAGGGAGGGGTGGCTAGGTGGCGCAGTGAATAGAGCACCGGCCCCAGAGTCAGGAGGACCTGAGTTCAAATCCGGCCTCAGACACTTGACACACTTACTAGCTGTGGGACTTTGGGCAAGTCATTTAACCCCAATTGCCCTCCAAAAAGCAAAAAAAAAAGGGGGGGGGGTGTAAGGGATCCTGCTATACTATAGCAGGGAAGGACAGGACCTTCACACTTTGGCATTGAGATCAGATGACTGCATTAGATGCTAAAGGCCTGGCAGCTCTGACAGTCTGTGTTCTAAGGGCCCTCTCAGCTCTGACAATCTGTGTTCTAAAGGCCCTCCCAGCTCTGACATCCTGGGTGCTAAGATATTTTCAAGTCTGGTATAAAATACAAACTCATCTGTATTCTGAAGGCCTTGCAACTCTGGAATTTTGTGGTTCTGTGAATGAGGTGGATGTTTTAAAAAGGCATAAATAACCTCATATGTTATGTTCCTACATAGAGAGGTCCCATAGAGAGCTCAGAGCTGTCCCTCCCTTCTAGACGAAGAGAGTCAGTGGACTGACCCAGAAGCAAGAGAAAACACCGACCTTGAAAAGGGTCTAGAGACTTGGGAGGAGCCAGTAGACGCAGAATCTTCCAACAAGATGGACCGAGTGACCAGGTACCCCATCTTAAGCATTCCCCACTCATCCAAGGTCAGTGACCTGTCCCCTGACCTGGAAAGCCACTACACCTTTGACATTGTTCAGGTGGAGTCCGTGTCTCCGGACTGGGGCAAGAACATGGATGAAATGGATGCTGGTGGCCAATGCTTCAGATTTAACCCAGAGGAGACCTCGGGCATTAGAATGGTAACTGTCACTCGGGAAACTGTCCCCATGCCCCACGTGGTCAAGGAGACGCAGCATGTCCTGACTGAAAACTATAGTGCCAACCAGCGGGCCCCTGCTTGGCAGCGAAAGTCCCAGGTAGAGGTACTGAAGGCAGGACCTACCTACACCCTCCAAGCTTACCCAGAGGAGCGGCACCCTGGGAAGTTGTACTCTGGGGAGGAAGAGGAGGAGGAACAGCAAGTGTATCGCCTGGACCCTGGTGAAAACGCCTTTCCAAAGAGGAGGAGGGATCTAGAACGGGAGCGAGAGGCAGTCATCCGAGGCCAGGTGGTGAAGAGGAGCGCCACGGTGGCCACTCGGTGGAGCTCCCAAGAGGAGCTGGACAAGATCGACTCTGGCCGGGAGCCCTCCCCCACCTTGGCCTCCGACTCCGAGAATGCGGTAGATACCGAGCAGATTAACTTCCTGGCTGCCCGGAAGCAGTTCCTGAATTTGGAGAAGCTGACCTCCAACTCCCAGCCCCCTCAGAAGCCCATGGGGAGGCCCACCAAGAGCGTGAGGGCATCCCCTGAAGCAGGCCAGGCTAATGATGACCAAAGCGTCAGATCCTATTGGTTCAGTCGGGCTGACCTGACCAACGGTTATACTGCCTCCATCAAGGCCCCAGGGAAGGACAACGCCGAGGAGGTGCCACCAGAATTGGTTCTCTCTGATGAGGGACCAAAGGAGACGCCCATTGAGAGGGAGATCCGGCGGGCTCAGGAGCGGGAGGCTGACCTTCGGCAGCAGCGGGGGCTGCAGCGGTCTGACAGCCGGGACGAGCTGGTGGAGGTCCCGGCCAGGCCTCTGCTGTCCAACGTAAACCTGATCTTCACTCCAGCACCCAAGAAAGGCAAAGAGATGGGACGGCCGTCATCCTTATACATTCAGAGGGAGATAGCCCTGGACACAAAGCGTGAGGAAGACCACCGCCGACAAGCTGGACTCTCCGAGCCCATCATCCACGCCAACAGAGCCTCCACACCGAGCCCGCTGGCCAAAGACTCAGAGCTCCCCACAGAAGCCCCCAAGATAAGGCGAGTGCAGAGCTCTGACTCCATTCTGAGTCTGACTTCTGACACCCATCCAGTAAAGGCCACCATGGAAGGAAGGAAGATTAATCGCATTCCATTGGAGGCCTACCAGCCTTACCTGACCCCAGATAGCACCAAGAAGGAATTCTCGTCTTATTCTTCCTACAAACAGAGTTCCTCACTGGGCTCTGGGGGCCACACTATGGGCTCCAAGAGGGAGGAACGTGTGGGCACACCTCTACCCTCCTCACAAAAGGCATCCTGGGGTGCGGAGCAGATCAGGGAACACCCCCAGAAGTCACTGGCCTCCACCATTCCAAGGCAGGAGCCATGGAG
>NW_027185588.1:5410774-5450663 GCF_028583685.1 Petaurus breviceps papuanus | reverse complement strand
GAGCGTGTCTGGGAGCCCAAGGGCCATGTGGAAGAGGTGGCCATCCCTGCCAAGCCCTCACGGTCCCAGTCCTCCAACCTGCTGGAGATGGAGATCCAGAGTGTCCTGCAGCGGGAGAGGGAACGGGAGGAAGAGCGGAGGAATGCCTTGTTCCCCGAAGTCTTCTCCCCTGCCACAGAGCTGGACCAGCACTTTGAATGGGGAGACCCAGATTCCAGGCACTCATCCGTGGGTTCAGGTGAGGAGCAGGCCTTGTTCCCATTAAAGCCTGAGGCATCACCCCCAGGCCTGAACCTTCCCCTTTCCTCCCTGACTTGCTCCCGATCAGGCACTCCCTTTTCCCTCTAATTTTTCACACTGGTTTCTGCCTCTCCACTGTACTTCAGGCTTCCCCCAATTTCCTGTTTCCTTCACATTCTGTTTTTCTGAGTTCTGTGGTTTTCCTGCTCCCCTTTCATTGTTTGCTCTCAACTTCAAACATATTATTCCTTGAGCCAGACCACTTTAGTCTTGTAACATCCTTGTTCTTACTTGGAAAGAGAGATTTCTGGGCTTAGTGTGTGCCTGTGTGTGCCATGGAAACATGTGTGGGAGGAGGCAGCATCCTTGGCTTCTATTAGGGGCCCTATCATGTGTAAGCTACAGGAGCCCAGGTAAGGTCCTGCCTCTCTCTCTCTGCTCCTCCACTTCCTTTCAGAAAAATCAACCTTTCCTAAGACTGTTAGAAGAGCCTGTCTGAGCCCAAGTAGGCAGCTGCTTCTCTCTGTGCCTTTGTTTCTAGCCCCTGTAAAGCCAATTTCTCCTGAGACTGGCTTAGGAGGATTTCTGTAGGAGTAAAGGGGTAAGACCAACTATGAGTTTTCCTTTGGGAAGCTAGGTGGCACAGTAGATAGAGTGCCAGGCTTAAAGTCAGGAAGACTTATCTTCCTCAGTTCAAATCCATCCTCAGACACTTAGTAGCTGTGAGACCCTGGGCAAGTCACTTAACTCTGTCTCAGTTTCCTCATCTGTAAAATGAGCTAGAGAGGGAAATGGCAAACCATTCCAGTATCTTTGCCAAGAAAACTCCAAATAGGGATCAGGAAGAATTAGACACAGCTGAACAACAACAACATGGGTAAGGATGTGGCTAGATGGCACACTGGATAGAGCACTGGACCTAGAGTCAGGAAGACCTGAGTTCAAATATGACCTTACCAACTTTATGACCCTGGGCAAGTCACTTACCTTTTGTCTGCCTCAGCTTCCTGAACTGTAAAATGGGGATGATACTAGCACCTATCTTACAGAGTTGTTATGAGGATTAAAGGAGATAATATGTGTAAATTGTTTAGCACAGTCTCTAATAAATACTTCCTTCCTTCCTTCCTTCCTTCCTTCCTTCTTTCCTTCCTTCCTTCCTTCCTTCCTTCCTTCCTTCCTTCCTTGGAGTAGACTTGAAGGCAAGAAGTTGCCCTTGCCTCTAGGGTCTACTTGCTAAATGTGAGACCCTAGGCAAATCAATTCCCTTCTCCTCAACTCAGTCTTCTCACCTGTAAAATGGGGATAATATACCTCTGGGTTGTTAGAAAAGAGATGCTTGGTAATCCTTGAAATACTGCAGAAAGGAGAACCATCGTTATTCATTTGGCCTCATTCCCAGGGGATCAACTCAAGAGAGGTGTAGGGTGAAAGGGAGATATCTGCTTTGAGTACTTTGAGATCTTGGCTAATATTAATGCCTTCTACATGTCTGCTGCAGGTATCACAGGGAGCTACTCTGTGTCTGAAACGCCCACCTTCTCCCCTGTCCACTTTCACTCGAGCTTGGTTTGGAAGGTGACAGATCAGAAAGCCAGACAAGAAGATGTGCCCTGGAAGCCGAAGAGGGAAGTCGGGGTAAGTTGTAAGCAAGGAGAGGCTTTTTCCTATTTTACCTATCTAGCCTGAGAGTTGCTTCTGGGGTGTGGATACAAGGCTCCTTTTCCAGGCTGTCAGCATCTTCGAGGAAAGGAGTTGGGAATCAGAGTTGGCATTTCTTGCTGACCTGCCACCTGGTCATCCATCTGGGAGTGGTTCTAGGGAGAGAAGAGTCTGGGGAAACCAAAAGCTCCTGGGGACGGGCAGTGGGAGTGAGGGACATCTCCCTGGGCCTGAAATCTCTGTTTCCCTTACAGTATGCAGGCCTTGACACCTCTGATGCTGTCAACACAGAGGTAAGTCTCACTCTTCACTGATGCAGTACCTAGGCTATGAGAGAAGGGAACAGAGACCAGGGTGTTGCCTTGGGATAGAGTACCAAGATTTAAGATTATCTGCTAGTTTCCCTTTGACCTTAAGAATGGGCCTTTGCCCTTTTCCTTCTTCCAGTCAATCTCTACTTCAGTTATTGGGGCCTCAGAATCACAGATAATCACCATATTTAGGACCAGAAGAGATTAAAAATGTTTAACTCCATTTTACAAAAAAACAGGGAGACTCATGGAGAGAGAAAGTAACTTGCCCTAGGTCACCTAGCTAGTAAGTCATGAAACGAGGATTAGAACCCAGATCTTCTCAGTTCCAAATCTAGTACTTTCCCCACTACATCAACATTATAGAAGGCAGTAAGATGTCCAGTCCTCCCCACGTGAGGACCGATCAGGCCACAGACTGAAGGAGGCGGCCTGGAATGGTGGAAGGAGCCCTAAGCTGGGAACCAGGACACTGGCGTTTAAATACCTGCTCCTAAGTCACTGTGCAATAATCCACACATTTCTGGGCCTCTTTAATATGCGGGACTTAGACTATATCACTAACGGCCCTTCCAATTCAACAATCCAAGAATCAATTGCAGATATACAAAGAAACCCCTGACTCAGAAATCTTGGTTCCTTCTGTCCAACCTCTTGCACCCGCCCCTTCCCTTTCCTGACTTTCGAAGAACTTTGTATTTTTGCTTTTATTATTCCTCTAGTCTGAGACCTTGATGTAACATGGTCCTTGCATTCAGCAGGCACCTAATAAATGTTTGCTGAGGTAGTGTAGGATATTGTAGAAAGAATGCAAGCCTCAGAATCAAGAGATCTGGATTACTGCCATTAACTGTCTATGTGACTGGGGGGGGGGAGGCAGGCCATTTGTTTGCTGGCTTGAGTCAGCTAGGGGATGTGGGGTGGATAGAGGGCTGGGCCTGGAGTCAGGAAGACCAGAGTTCAAATGCGAACTTGAACATGTGCTAGCTGTGTGACCCTGGGCAAGTCACAAGTCACTTAACCTCTGTTTGTCTCAGTTTCCTTAGCTGTAAAATGGGGATAATGACAGCATCTACCTCACAGAGTTGTTGCAAGGATCAAGTGAGATAATATTTGTAAAGCACATAAGTAGATGCTATAGAAATACTTATTTTTCCTTGCCCCTTCTCCTGTTTCTAGTACGCAGATTCCTCATTTGTAAATAGGAAGGATAATTACCAATCTGAATGAAATCTAGAAATGGGAGTTATTGTTCTTATTGAAAACTTCTCTAGATATAAAGGGAATTGGAGATTTAAGCTAGAATGGCCTTTAGAGTCAGGGAGACCCAGGTCCAAATCTGGCCTCAGACACTTGCCATCTTGTGTGACCCTGGGTAAGTCACTTGACTTTTCTGTCTCTCACTTTCCTCATATGGAAGGATTCTAGTCAGTTTGCCTCAGAGGTCCCACCCACCTCTAAATCTATGATTTTGTGAGTTCATCCAATCCTATCTTAATTTTATATATTATTCAGACTTAGATGGAGGAAATAAATTGTCTAGTGTTGTGCAGAGTATTAAGTGGTGAAGTAGGATTTGAATATAAGTCTTCTGACTCAGAATCCAGTACTCTTTCTGAGGTGTTACACAGTTACTGAAATGGGAATCCAGGCCATCATTCCTTCAACAAGCATTCATTACGAGCCTACTGTGTGCCAGGCCCTGGGCTAGGTTGGGGATTCTCTTCTTCCCCTCTTCTCCTGCCCCAAATGCTAACCTTCCCCCTCTCACTGACTCTGCTCTCCTCTCCTCTCTCTTGCAGATTGTGGAAGCCACAAAGGTGACGCGACATAAGAACGCCATGGCGGCTCGCTGGGAAGCCAGAATATATGCCAGTGAGGATGAAGACTGAGCCCCCAAATCTAGGCCAGGCACAGCCAAGCAATAGCCAGTGTAGAGTGGGGGAGTGGGGAGAATGAGCCAAGGCCTTCTCTCCCCACCTGACTATCCCTCCCTATCCCAGATCAGGATCCTGTCATCAGCAGGTGGCTGATGGAGGGAGCAGGAGGCATGTGAAGAATTTCCTCCTCGGACACTTGATTTTATGTAATCAAAGAAACTAAAATCAGGTGCCAGTAATATGGAAATGTGTTTTGCCTGACTGCACATATGTATGATCTATATCAAATTGCCTGCCTTTTCATGGAGGGGAAAAGGGAGGGGAGAGAGAATTTGGAACTCAAAATTTTAAAAAATGATTGTTAAATAACTGTATATGTGTAATCTGTATCAAAGTGCTTGCCTTCTCAAGGACAGGAGAAAGGAGGGGAGGGGGGTAATCTGGAGCTCAAACATTATAAAAATTAATGTTAAAAATTGTTTTTACATGAAATTGTGAAAAAATAAAAAATATTGTTTAAAAAATAAATATTGAAAATTGTTATTACATGTAATTGGAAAAAAAATATTTTTTAAAAATCAGGTGCTGGAATCAGAAGGGACAGATACACATATATGTATACATATATATATATATATAATTTTTTTCTTGCAGTTGAGTTTTTCCCCTTTTTTAAAGGAACAAAATTCCTGTTGATTTCCTCTTTGCACAAAGGAGTACCTAGTCCCCTTATTTCCACTGGGTTCTTGTCTGGGCTCTGCTGCTGATTTGCTGTGTGACCTTGAGCAAATAAAGTCCCTTCAGGCTCTCATAATGTATTCCAAGGGCCCACCCAGCTCTGACATTCTATGTCCCAAGATCCTTCCTGACCCTGACATTCCATGTTCTAAGGGTCCTCTGAGTTCTGAAATTCCACGTTTCAAGATCCCTCCTAACTTTAAGGGACCTCCCAGCCTACATTTTCCATTCAGAGACCTGTATGCCACCTACCAATGCCTACATACATCTTTCCATGGGTCCAGTTTCCTTACATGTCCTAGATCTAATAGGATAATGTGATGTTCATCCTTCATTTTCAAAGAGGACCAATGACATCATGGGGTGATGTCTTGACTTGTTTGCAAATTTATTTTAAATGAGGTGTTCGGGATCAATTGGGTATTTGTTATATATATTATAAAATCCTAGAATCTGAGTGCAGAAGGTGCTCTGATGCCCTCTGACCCACCCCATACTGAAAAGGGAACCCTCTCTCCAATGTCCAAGACAAGGAGTTATCCAAATTCCACTCAGGGCATTCCCCCAGGGAAGGGGACCCTGTTACAGCTCACTCCATCTCAGGACACCTGTTTGTTAGAAAGTTCTTTCTCACAGCAAACCTCAATTGGCTTCTCTCTCCCTTCTCTCGAGTGCTCCTGGTGCTACCCTGCTAAGCCAAGAGAACAAAGCTGGGCTCTCTTCTACTTCGTAGTCCTTTGGGTATTGAAAAACAACTCTCATGTCCATCCCCATTACCCTGTCTGTTCTTCTCTAGGCCACCCATTCCTAGGTAGTCCCAACCAATCTTTCTGTAAAGTATACGGCCTCCAGTCACTTTAACTATCCTGGTCACTCTTCTGGATGTATTGGTCAATGTCCTTCTTAAATATGGCAGACAGAATTGAGCACAGATCCCTATATATAGTACAATCAGGGAAGAGGACATTTGGGACCATTCTGGTCTGAACATTATGCTCAACAGAATGCAAGCTTCTTGAGGCAGGGACCATTTTATTTTTGTCTATTTTCTCCATAATTCCTGGCACATAGTAAGTACTTAGAAATGCTTGTTGATGGATTGAATTAGTTCATCTTGAGGACCTATTTTTTACTCAGCTCTCCCGAATCTTCCCATTAACTTCTCCTTGATTGGGGATGGGACAACTATAGGGAAGATCTGAATTCAACAAATATTTATGAAGTGCTTACTATGTAAGATATCATAGACTCACTTAGAGTTTTGAAGTCATCTACTAAAACCCCATACTTTTTATGGTTGAGGAAACTGAGACCCAGAGAGCTTCAATGCCTTCTCCAAGACCCTCCGGTAGTTTTGAACTCAGTTCCTCTGACTACAAAGCCAGCATTCTTTCTACTATGGTATCTTGCCTAGGGATACACACTCAGTATGTGGCAGAGATTAGAAGGATTTGAACCATGATCTTGATTCTAAAGCTGGCTGCCTATCCACTATTCTGCTACTGTATATACAAAGTCTATCCAGGATAATTTCAAGGGAAGAAAAACTGGAGCAATCATGGAAGACTATATGGAAAGTAGGCCTCAAGTTGTGGGTGATGAAGGGTTAATGAAGCTAGGGGCAGCTGGGGTGCAGTGGAGAGAGGGCTGGGCCTGCAGTCAGGAAGGCCTGGGTATAAATCCAGCCTCAGACACTTAGGAGCTTTGTGACCCTGGGCAAGTCACTTCACCCGGTTTGCCTCAGTTTCCTCACCTGTAAAATGAGTTGGAGAGGAAAACAGCAAATCACTCCAGTATCTCTGCCAAGAAAACTCCAAATGGGGTCACGGAGGGTCGGACATTACTGGAAAAAGAATTAACAACAAGAACTCCTACCAGGGAGAGGTGAGGGAGTGGTATATTCCAGATATTGTGGGGAATGGGTGTAGGGGGAAACCTGTGTAATGGTATACAGATGTGAGATGGAATTGGAACAGCTAACAAGTCATTTTGACTTGAGGAGAGAGTCCAAGAAGAAGAGTAACATGAAATAAGTCTGGCAAGTTACCTTGAGGTAGACTGAGTATGCAGGAGTCATGTCACGGCGGGCTTTAAATGCCCAGGGTCAGGATGAGACTCTATATTTTATCAAAAAGGTCGAACAGGAAGCCTCCAGAGATTTTTGCAGATTTAATTTGGTTCAAGAATGGAGACATAGCCCCTACCCTCTGTCTGCCTGTCTTGGGAGGAGACACAGTTACAAATTATCCTTTGGAGCTCTCCGACTGACACAGACAGGACAAAGGCCAGGCCAGGACACAGACTGTGGGGTTGGTTGGGGCCTGGTCCCTTTAGAGTGAGAGAGATCAAAGGCAAGGGACTGGAACAGGGGACCGGCATTGTTCCCAGGGAAAACAGACCGTCATTGTTCAGGATTTTCCAACAGTAGTGGAAATGGGGGCTGCCCCTTTGTCTCTCAGCAGGAAACTGCCTGGAACGGATGATGGTTGGAGGAGGTCTCTTCCCTGGGCTAAGGAGACACACGGGGCAATGGAAAGAACTTGGAGTCAGGAGACTGGAGTTCTTGTACTGATCTTGTCCCTATGTGAGCTTAAATATTTATTGAGCTGTTGAAGTCCCTTCTACTCCCTGGTCCCCAGTTTCCCCATCTATAATGGGGTTACATAAGATGATTTCTAAGGTCCTTCCAACATTCTGTGTTCTGAAATCCAATCTAGTTCTGACATTCTGTGTTTTAAGGGCCCTTCCAAGCTTGGAAACTCTGTGTTCCAAGGGCCCTCCCAGCGCTGACATTCTGTATTCTAAGGACCCTTCCAACTTTGACATGTTGTGATTCTAATAACCCTCCATAGTGGGAAAGGCAGGAAAGGGTTCTGAGTCTGGAATTTATTTAGGTTAGAACAAAGGCTACCTTGGTAAGTACACATCCTTACACAAGTTTCCTCCTTCTACAGGCCAAATACTACCCTTTTCAAAAGAAAAAAATAAACTAAAATGATCATCCCTCCCTTTGGAGAAGTTTTATTATGTCTGCCATGGATCTGCCAATCATTCCTGCAATGTCCCACATGTGGGACTGGGTGAGAAGAGGAAGGAGACGTTCCTGGGAGGTATCCCGGGCCTAATCCCCTTCCTGGGGCTGAGGAGGGAAGACATAGCCTTCCCCTGTCTAGAAGGTCATGTCTAGCTGTGGGAACTCTGGCATGAGAACATCCCAGGAGGCCTCCTGAAGGAGGTGAACTTTGTATAAGATTTTTAACCAAAGGAGGCTAAGTGACCACATTCTGGTTTTCAAAATCACTATTTAAAAGGTGGGGGCAGCCACATGGTGCAGTGGATAGAGCACCAGTCCCCAGAGTCAAAAGGAACTGAGTTCAAATGTGACCCGAGACACTTACTAGCTGTGTGACCCTGGTCAAGTCACGTAAACCTGATTGCCTCCAGAAATTAAAGAAAAAAAAAAAGAAAAAATTTGAAAGGTGGCCTTCACTTGGACTTTATTGCTGGGTTCTTTCTATTCAAGAAAGCAGTATCATCAAAGGATAATATTTGAAACTGAGTCCTGACTGCCTACTGCCTCCCCTTGAGATCTCAGGGCTAGTGTCCAAAACCAATACAAAGCTGCTGCTTTGTGGTCATTTCACTTCAATTGCACCAACAATGAAATGCCCCCTCTAAAAGGGATTGGATGTAAAGATAGAAATGAGAAATAATTCTTGCTCCCAAGGAACTTACTTTCTACTAGATACGATGCTCCACAAACCCACCATCCATGGGAGGGAGAGCTGGGATCACGTCTCTAAAACTCCAAGGTGGCCCCATCCCCTTATTTTACAAATGAGAAAACCGAGACCTAGTGACTTGCCCAAGTGAAATGTCATAGTTAAGATTTGAACCCAGATCCTCTGACTCCAAGGCCAAGGCTCTTTCTACTAGCTGGGTCCAAGTGTCCTTATCAAGAAATTCAGGGAGTTGATCTAGTTGGCCTCTGGCACCCTTTCCTGCCCTAGACTTGCATTCCTGTGAGCCCTTTCTGAATCTTGTCTCTAGACCTAGCTGCCTGCTGCCTTGAGAGGTTTACTGAATGCCCAGGGTCACACAACACTTGTGAAATAAAATGCTTTAAATACTTAGTGAGTACCCACTACCTGCTAGTACCTGCTTATCAGGGCAGTAACCTTTCTGGACTATTTCATTCTTTGTATCTGTGCATAGTATTAGCACACAGTGGGAGCTTAATAAATGCTTGCTGGTTGGTGGATTAATTTCTACCTTGGTTACTCATCACACTCATTTAATCTGCACAGTCCTGGGGGGGAGGCTGTGAGGCCACAGTTTATTCTCCCCATTTTACTAATTAGGAAACGGAAAGTACTCGCGCCATCCATGTATTAGGAAGTCACCCAGCTGGTGAGTATGGGGACTTGAACACAGGTCTCCTGACCCTGCCAGCCCAGCATTCCTTTTTCTGTCTTATCTGTGCAACTGTCTTCTTCCTATCCCATTGATGGGTCTCTGAAGCTGCTCCTGAGGCATGCTTCTGAGTGGGGGCTGGGATGCCAGCGCATCGTGTGGGCACCCCTCCCCAGATGGGCGGGCAGCCCTATCTCAGAGTTGGCATTAATTAAACCCTTATAACGATCAGAACTGCTTCAGAAACAGCTTGCAAAATGCTTCCTTCTGGCCCTGGCGAATGCCTCCGAAGAGTCTCATCTCTCTCTCCTGGCAGTCAGGGCCTTGCTGGGAGCTATTTAAAGAATTTTGACAGAATAGAAGGAGCCCCCATGTGATAAGCTCTAAAATAGACCTTCGAAGACTGGGGTGGAGGAGACAGGAGTGGCCCTCCTTAGAAACAGAACACAAAGAAGTGGGCCCGATTGTGGGGGTCCCGCTGAGGGGGAGGCTGGGTATCAAAGGCACACCAGCTCCCACTGAGGGTTGTGCCAGCTGGAGTCCTTGGCTCTGGGTCCTTTCAATTCAATGAACATTTGCTACATGGCTGCTGTGTGTGAGGCTTGGGGCTAGGCACTGGGGACACAGAGAAAAAATAAAACAGTCTTTGCCCTCAGGGAGTTTCTGTCTGCTGGGTGAACAGAATATATGTGCACAAACAAGTGTGGCAGTATATACATAGCTATAAAATATAAAGCAATTTCAAGAATGAGTGAATGCTTATAACTGGGAGGTGGAAGGCAGGTGGGGGACAGAAGTCAGGAGAGCCTTCTAGTTGGAGATGATATCTCTGAGGGATTAATACATAGAAGAGACATCAGAGGCCACTGAATCCAGGCCCCTCATTGTACCAATGAGGAAATTAAAAAACAGAGAGATTAATGGACTTATCTAAGGTCACAAGAATAGTAGCCCCAAGTTGTGTGTGATGAAGGGTTAATCTATCTTCATTCACTGGTGGTGCAGTGGAGAGAGTGCTGAGTCTGCAGTCAGGAAGACCTGAGTTCAAATCTGACCTCCAACACTTACTAGCTTTGTGACCCTGGGCAAGCCACTTACTCCTGTTTGCCTCAGTTTCCTCATCTGTCAAACGAGCTGGAGAAGGAAGTGGAATGTCACGTATGCAAGCCAGGCTTGATGGAATGAAGAGCTCAGGAAAGGGAGAGTAATATGCAATGTCTGGGAAGGGAAATGGGAGTGTGCAGTGGCTGCAATCGGGGATGTTGCATTTTATTTTAGAAGCAAAAGGAAGTTAGTAGAAATTTTTGGCCAAATCTTTGGGAGCTATTTGAAGAATGGGATGGAAAGATCATTGAGGAGGTTATTGTCCACATAAGAAGTGATGATGGCTGATGTTGGGGCCATGTCAACGGAAAGTCAAGATAGAGATGGATGTTTTAGAGATAAAAGGATAAGACTTGGGAATAATTGGGTATGAATTGGAGTGCCTGACAAAATGGTGGTATTCTCAATAAAAACAAGGAAATTTGGAGGAAGGAGAGGTTGAGTGTGGGGGGCATATTGAGTTCTGTCTTTAACATGGTGGAGATGCTTATGGATATACGTATAGATGTCCAATAGGCAGTTGAAAATGTGGGACTAGAGTTCAGGGGAGTGATTAGGCTTCTCTATTTCATTATCTATCTGTCATCCATCCATCCTTCTACCTATCTAAGGAGATAATATTTTTGGTTTTTTGGGGAGGAAGGCAAGGCAATTGGGGTGAAGTGACTTGCCCAAGGTCACACAGCTAGTAAGTGTCAAGTGTCTGAGGTCAAATTTGAAATCAGGTCCTCCTGACTCCAGGGCTGGTGCTCTATTCACTGCATGAGATAATATTTGTTAAAAAACCATTTTATCATAGTGCCAGGAACATGGTTGGCACTATATAAATGCTTATTCCCTTCTCTTTCCCCATCTATTAATGTCTCTATATGTATATATGTATCTATACATACATTTATATGTGTACATACATATCTCCATTGGCTAAGGTCCCAAATATCTCTAGGTTGGATCCTAAAGGTTGACCCCAAAGGGGTCAGTTTTGCTCTTTGGCTCATTGTCCTTGCATGAGTTAATCCAGCATCATATCCAAAATAAAGTTTAGGTATGGTTCATGTCTTAGGGCAGATAGGTGGCACAGTGGATAGGGTACTAGGTCTGGAATCTGGAAGATGTAAGTTTAAATCTAGCCTCAGACACTTATTAGCTGTGTGATCCTGGATAAGTCACTTCATCCTATTTGCCTCAGTTTCCTCATCTGTAAAATGAGCCAGAGAAGGAAATGGCAAACCACTCCAGGATCTTTGCCAAGAAACCCCCAAATGGGGTCACAAAGAGTCAGACATGATTGAAACAACTGAGTAACAACAAAAATGGCCTTTTCTGACTCCTCGATCGCCAAGGCGCCTGTAAAGAAATCTGTGATGAAGGGAGGCAAAAAAAAGAAGCAAGTCCTCAAATTTACCCTGGATTGTACCCATCCTGTGGAAGATGGGATTATGGATGCAGCTAATTTTGAACAGTTTTTACAAGAACGAATCAAAGTGAACGGAAAGGCCGGCAACCTCAGGGGCGGAGTTGTGACTACTGAGATAAGTAAGAGCAAGATCACCGTGACGTCAGAAGTGCCGTTTTCTAAAAGGTATTTGAAGTACCTGACAAAGAAATACTTAAAGAAGAACAATCTTCGCGACTGGCTTCGGGTGGTGGCCAATAGCAAGGAGAGTTACGAATTACAGTACTTCCAGATCAACCAGGAGGAAGAGGAGGAAGAGGAGAAGGATTAAACCCTCTTGAGTCTGGAAACGTTTTGTATATGATCTGGAATAAAAAATCTTGACCCCCCCCCAAAAAATGGTTCATGTTCAGGTTTCCCCAAAAGTGAGCAATAGGATGTGCCTCTATCCATACCCCTATACAGTCTCAGTATACAATATGAATGTCAAGTATGCAATAGCCTTTATTTTCTCTACCACAGAAAATGCCTAAGATGCATTGGAAGGTGTGTTTTAGTTTCCACTATTCCATACCCCAGACACCATGAACAAATTACATAAGCATGGCTCATTCAAGTAGGGCATTAGATACATGTAGATGCCCTTCTGAAGGTAAAGAACTTTTGTGGGACTGAACAAATATTTCACATCTCTCTCAGACCATCACTATCTGAACAACTCACAGAAATGACACAGAGGGTTAGCAAGGTCAAGATGTCCTGGTCTATCTTGGCAGGACTTTAAACCTTTCATCTGTAGAACAGTTCTCTTCCTTCTGGTATTACACGTTATTAAGGAACTATCTCTCTCTCTCTCTCTTGGAGAGGCCAACGTCAGACTCTTCAATTCAGGAACTCTAAAAATTAGAAATTCTTGAATTTAGAGTTATCTTTCAGGTTTTTCGCCCCCCTCCCCATTTTCATTCTAGGATTACTAGCCTATGACCTATGTTCATGTAATATAGACACTACGGTTCCACTCTCTTAGGATTGTATTTCCCCTTACATCTCCAGAATACATGGAGATCCCTCCATTGTGGGTATCTCTTCTCTACTGATATTAGTTCAAGCCCGCATCTTCCTCCGATTTTAAGGGGAGGAATTAATAATACCCCCATTCCATTCAACCACTTAACTTTTACAAAAGGATATTTATTTCAAAGATATAGAAAGAACAAATATACAAACATTCCACCCAGTACCCCAGAGACATAATCCCTACCACACCACCTTGGTTAATGGAGGGTGGTGTGAAGAAGAAAATTAAGCTTGAAAGTTAGCTCAGTTTCTATATACCATTGGTCCTGCCACGTTCGTCGCCAAAGTTGGCTTCATTGCTGAATGAATCCTTCTGCTTATATGGGGTTCCAAAGATCACTCCCAAAGCCTGCTCCCTGGGGCATCAATGCAGCATTGGCTGCAAATATGGACTGGATTCTGATGTCCAGATTGGGGTGATTTGTTCTCTCAGCCTTTGAGACCCCCACAGTCAGAGTTCCTAAGATGGAGAAGAATGAATGAAACGTGCCAAGGAGGGCATGTGGTCTCAGCAGAGGAGAAGACCTCATTGTCTTTACAGCATAGTCTCCAATAGGATGCCATCATGTCATCAGACCTCAGCCCAAGACAGAGGCAAAAGGTGCCAAAGAAGCAATAACCAAAGTTAACAAGCCAATTAGAGACTCTCCCCTTCTCTACACACTTAGCTGAAATAAACCAGCTCTGGTCGATACATCTTCTAATTTCTTCAATGTTTCTCTAATCTTTTAACCATCTTCACAATTCTCCCCAAAGCAGCATCCCAGGCAGTCTGGACACATCCCGAAGACCCCGATTATACTCAAAAGAAGTAAGGCAGAAGAAGGCTTCCAAGAACCTATAGGACCTCACCTCTTCGATTCTCACAAACACAGGCCATTCTCCAGTTGCTGTTCGCCTCTCTTGCCAGTTACCATTTTCTATTGTGGGGGCATCGGGGAGGACTAAAAGGGTCAAACTTTTAGACTTCTCTCTTATAGATCACAGAAAGTGGGGATAGTTCCTTTTATAAGAATATATCATCTAGGGTTCGCTGGGTGGCACAGTGAATAGAGCACCGGCCCTGGAGTCAGAGGACCTGAGTTCAAATTTGACATCAGACACTTAACACTTACTAGCCATGTGACCTTGGGCAAATCACTTAACCCCAACTGCCCTGCCTTCCTCCCTCCAAAAAGCAAAAAAATTAAAAATTTTAAAGATTAAAAAAAAAGAATATATCAACTTGAGCTTCTGCCAACAAATCACCAGAAGGTAGACTTAGCATAGGTCCTCATCAGAAGAGTTCCTTTTGTCCTATCAACAAGGGGCTAATATGCAAGTGTTCCTCCTTAAGAGCTGGTCTTCCAACCACAGACCATACCCCATAATTTCACCATGTTGATTGGACAAATTGTCAAAACAATCAGGGGCTCCCCAATTACACTATTACTTATAGATCAGGAATACATTTACATGGAGATGATCATTGAACACATGGGAGCTGGTGAGATCAAGTGAGATGGTATAAAGTAAAAAGAGAAGAAAAGCCAAGACAGAGACTTAGGGGACACTCATGGCTAGTGGGTGTAACCTGGAGGAAAATCTAGCAAAGGGGACTGAGAAAGAGTGATCAGAAAGGTAAGAGCAGAACTAGGAGAGAGAAATATCACAAAAACACAGAGACGATATCCTACATCCAAGAGGAGAAGATGGTAGGCAATGATAAAATGAGATGATAGATGTAAAGCACTTAGTAGGTAGTGCATAGCACATAGTAGGTACTATATAAATGTTAGCTATAATTAATCTTATTGATGTTGTTTTCAATAGTGCCTAAGGTTAACAGGAGGTTAGAATGGGTTCAAAATAGGAAAGGGAGGAGAGTGTAGCCAATGTAAGGGTAATAGTCTAAGAAAGAACTGAGGTGTGGAGGTCATGTGAGGATGGACTGCAAGTTATAAGGCATAGGGAGAGATTGAATGACAAAAATATTATGGTAAGATAAGGAAATTTCAGTATTAGTTCATCCATAGAAGTGATACACTTGCATGAGATGACAGGTATGACTGTCTGATGGTCAGACTATTAGCTGGATATACAGATAACTTGGTATGAGTGTGGCAAGTGATCACTGGCACTTGGTGAAGGGGTCAACCATAACTCAGATTTTTAAATAAAGACCTCAATATCACTTTTTGGAAAAATATATGGTATATTTTTGAGGTGGAAGAGAAGAGTCAATCATGGAAGTTGAGTAGATTGAGGACCTGGGAAATGAAGAGTATTTCAGAGAGCATCAATATGTATGTTCAAGAGCAGGAATTGGAGGAGAAAGAAAGGCTTTGAGTCAGGTACTCATTGAGGGAGAAAAGGAGGGAGGAAGGAATGGAAAAAGAGAGAGAAGAAAGAAGGGAGGGGGAAAGGAGGGAGGAAGAAAGGGAAGGTTGGAGGAAAGAAGGAAGGAAGGAAGGAAGGAAGGAAGGAAGGAAGGAAGGAAGGAAGGAAGGAAGGAAGGAAGGGAGGAAGGGAGGGAGGGAGGGAGGAAGGGAGGAAGGGAGGAAGGGAGGAAGGAAGGAAGGAAGGAAGGAAGGGAGGGAGGGAGGGAGGAAGGGAGGAAGGAAGGAAGGAAGGAAGGAAGGAAGGAAGGAAGGAAGGAAGGAAGGAAGGAAGGAAGGAAGGAAGGAAGGAAGGAAGGAAGGAAAGAAGGAAGGAAGGAAGGAAGGAAAGAAGGAAGGAAGGAAGGAAGGAAGGAAGGAAGGAAGCATAGAAAGGGGGAAAGGGGAGAGGAAGAAAAGGACCATGTGTTGGGGTCTATAGATAACTGCTGATTTGGTGATAAATTTGGATAATATGAACCTCAAAAGGAGACAGGCTGCAGAGTAATGGCGGCTGGCTCCAATCATCCTGGGATGTTTTCCCTACGTCAAGACTAACTTTGCCTCTTTACTACTACTGCCTATTGCTGCTTGGTTCTATCCTTTTGTAACCAAGGAGAACAAGTCTAATTGCTTTTGTAAATGACAGCCCTTTATATATTGAAGACAGCCGTCATGTCCTTTCCAAGTCTTCTCCAGGATAAACATTCCAAATTCCCTCCATTGTTCTACATAGAGAATGATCCCAAGACTCCTCACCATCTTGGTGTCCAGTTCCCAGCTGTTCTCCAACTTAGTAGGAAGCAGCTAGGTGGACAGAGTGCTGGGCCTAAACTCACAATTCGTTTCAAACCCAGCCTCAGATACTTTCTAGCTGTGTGACCCTGGGCTCAACACTTAACCTCTGACCTCAGTTTCCTCACCTGTAAAAATGGAGATCATAATAGCACCTCCCTCCCAGGGTTGTTGTGAGGATCAAATGAGAGAGCAATTGCAAAACACTTAGCACAGTGCCTGTGCCTGCTTTCCTTATGGAAGACCTTCCCAAAACACAGTGCCCAGAAGTGAACACAATTCTTCAGATGTGGCCCAACCAAGACAGAGTGCAAGACTATAACTTCCCTAGTCTTAGACACCATGCTTCTCTTCATACTGCTTAAGATTATATTATCTTTTGGACGGTATCCATATCACCCCAACGACTTATGTTATATTGAGCTTGAGGCTTACTAAAACCCCCAGATCTTCTTCAGACAAACTATAGCTATAACAAAACCTAGCTATAACTCTTGTCTTCTATTCACGGGATCACTTTTTCAAGCCCAAGGGTTGTTGTTGTTAAGTTGTGTCTGACTCTTCATGACCCCATTTGGGGTTTTCTTGGCAAAGATACCGGAGTGGTTTGCCATTTCCTTCTCCAGTTCATCTGACAGATGAGGAAACTGAAGCGAACAGTTTGGAGTGAAAAGTGACTTGGCCAGGTCATGCAGCTAATAAGGCCCAATTTGAATTCAGGTCTTCCTGACCCCAGGCCTGAAGCTCTATCCACTGCACTAACTAGCTACCCAAGTGTAGACTTTGCATTTATTCTTATTAGGTTTGATCCATTGTTTAGCCTGTCAAGTTCTTTGTGAACCCTGACTTGGTCTTTCAAGGGGTTGTCTATACTCCTCTCAATTTTGTGTCATCTACAAATTTGATCAACTTGGCCATTGCATTCACTCAAATCATTTGATTGTTAGCATTTTTAAAATGTTAAGTAGCACAGAGCCAAGCACAGAGACTTGGGGCATTCCTCTAGGGACCTCTTTTCCTGTCTTTTTCTTTTTTTTTGGTAGTGTTTTTTTTTAATTATATATAAAGACCATTTTTAACATTCATTTTTACAAGATTTAGAGTTCCAAATTTTTCTCCTTTCCCTCCCCTCTTTCTAAAATGGTAAGCCATTTGATATAGGTTACATATGTGTAATCATGTAAAACATATTTCAGTATTAGTCACAGTTGTAAAAGAAGAAACAGATCAAAAGGAAAGAACCATGAAAAAAATTAAGTGAAAATAGTATGCTTCAATCTGCATTCAGACTCTAGTTCTTTTTCTGGATATGGATAGCATTGAGTACTTTGGGATTGTCTTGGACCATTGTATTGCTGAGAAGAGCTAAGTCATTCATAGTTGATTATCACACAATGTTGCTTTTACTATGTACAATGTTTTACTGCTTCTGCTCATTTCACTTTGCTTCTGTTCATAGAACCCTTTCCAGGTTTTTTCTGAAGTCTTCCTGCTCATCATTTCTTATTGCACAATAGTAATCCATTATATTCATATGTCATAATTTGTTTGGCCATTTCCCAACTGATGGGCATTCCTTCAATTTCCAATTTTTTACCACCACAAAAATAGCTGCTATTTTTGCACATGTAGGTCCTTTTCCCTTTTTTATGATCTTTTTGGGATGCAGATTGAGTAGAAGTATTGCTTAGTTAGGTATGCATAGTCTTATAGCCCTTTGGACATAGTTTCAAATTGCCCTCTAGAATGATCGGATCAGTTCACAACTCCACCAACAATGCATTAGTGTCCCTATTTTCCCATATCCTCTCCAACATTTATCATTTTCCTTTTTTGTAGGTACCTCTTTTCAAGCTTACAACAGTCTAATAAAGACTGTTCTTTGGGACCAGCAATTTAAGCAGCTCAAGTAATGTGCCATCATCTAACTTGCATTCCTCTCTTTTTTCCACAAAAAAAAGCAAATGTTTAAAACCAGACTAACAAGTCACAACCTATGTGTACCTTTGAACAACTCCCTAGAATTTACCTATTAAGTCCTTAAAAGGGGTTGTAGATCTTCTTTGTTTGGGTGGAGGAAGTTTCCACCTCTGAAGTCCTCTGACACATCAAACATCTTTCCTGGATATATGGATGAAATATATATATATGGAGGTCCATAGATCTTAAATCACTTGTCATCACTTAAATCCCAGTAATGATAAATATCAGAGGTAGGATTAGAACCCGGGTTGTCCTGACTACAAGTCTGACACTCTGTCACCTACCCCAGGGCGCCTTTCAGATAACACTCATTTATTTAGCTTTGGCAAAAACACAAGCATTGAATAATCTAAGGTCACTGCAAAATTCCCTGCTTTCCATTCTTGCTGGAAATGAGAGGCTCAGTCTTTTGCCATTCTTGTTAGTAGCTCCCCAGAAGAACTCCAGGGGCAAATTGCTTTGGGGAATATTGACCTACTAAAGTTGTCACTTTCCTTCTCACCATCTTAATACCTTCTCACCTCATTTGCAGCTTCTCATCTCATTAGCATTTTTCAGTCCCTTTCTCTCCCAGTCCTTCTAACTCCCTTCCTTGTCTTATCAAAGTGCCTTCTCCCCAAGCACTGGAAGGTGCCATTTCCTAAGAGAGAGAAATCTCTTCCCTTTCTTTGCTGGACCCTTCAAAAGATGTCTGTGAGTCCCCTGGAGATGGGTTCTTTCACCACACCTGGCTGACCGACTCTGCCAGCTGCTTTTAGACTCTCTTTGAAGCTACCGCCAATCAAGGGGTATACTTGTTATCTCTGCAAATCTCTGGTCAAGTTGTCTGGTTCTTTCAAATCAAATGAACTATTCCATATCTGAAAGGAATACATTCTTTATAAGATTTAAATGAGCCAATCAAGTAGGACACCCTTATATCTCGTTATCTGTTACCTGTCCCTTGAATCATACAAATATGGTTACTTGAAGTCCCAAAGGGGTAAAATCTTATACCCCATTGTCTCTGTTACTTGTCCCTTATATACTGTAATTTCAAGTGGATAAGAGGGGGACTTGAGTAATCCAGAACTCCTAATATCAGGAAGCGAGGGGGCTCAGTGGACAAATAACTGGTTTTAGAGTCAAGAAGTAACTTCAGAGACTTAGTAGCCATGGGACTTTGGGCAAATCACTTTAATCTCTGTTTGCCTCAGTTTCTTCAACTGTAAAAAGGGAGTAATAATACTAGTACTTGGGGTGGCTAGGTGGCACAGTGAATAAAGCACTGGCCCTGGAGTCAGGAGGACCAAATTCAGTCTCAGACACTTAACACTTACTAGCTGTGTGATCTTGGGCAAGTCACTTAACCCCAACTGTCCTGCCTTCCCCCCTCCAAAAAAAAGCAAAAATAATAATAATAATAATACTAGTACCTACCTCCCAGAGTTATTATGAGGCTCGAAGGAGAATATATGTAAAGGGCTTAGTACAGTGCCTGGCACATAGTAGGCGCTTTACAAATGCTTCCTAATACACCTACCACTACCTTGCTTTCTCCCACCAAAATCCAGAAGTAGGGAAATTTGGTCCCATGTACAAACTTGGAAATGGAGAAAGAACTGAGACGGAAGTCCAGTTTGGGATGTTGTCCCAACTGCCACTGGTATTTATATGAACTTAGGCAATTTCCTTTTTCCACTCTGGGTCTCAATTTTCTTCTGTGTAATGTATATAAATAAGCATTTATATAGCACCTATTATGTTTTACAAATATCTCATTTGGTCCTGACAAGTCTGTGGGGGAGGGGCTGTTATTATCCCCATTTTATAATTGAGGAAACTGAGACAGAGGCCAAGTGATTTGCCCTTAAAGCCATACAGCTAGTAAGTATCTGAAGCTGGATCTGAACTCAGGTCTTTCTGTTCCAGAATTTGACAGTGAACTAGGGGTATGGGAATTACTACATGGTGTCATAACCATTGTGTTTATTGTTTGTGGTCATTTCAAATACTTTTTTAAAAAAATTTGACAAGCTATATGGCTCTGGAGCCCTCATTCCCCACTTCTGGGGAATCTGCTCTCAGTTGACGGCTGCATTCACGAGATTTCAGGCAACTTACTTCTTAGAGGCCACATGATTTATTTTTAAAATTGTAGGACACAGGCTCTGGGCTCACTCCCCTATCCCAGTTATGCTAGCAAGTTGGGTTCCCAGAACAATAATAGCCAGCATTTATATAGCATTGTCAAAGGATTTATTGATAGGTGCTTCTGCCAATCATACTTATCAATGTACGGAAACATGTAAAAACTGGTTTATTATACACTCAGACTTCTAGTATACAAAAACCATGAGCACTCATTTTCAGCAGCCCTATGTACGTCTTCATTACATAGGCAGGATGGACACAATGGAATTTTACAGAAGGCAGAAGGGAAGGTAGAGATTTACACATCAAAGAACAGAGAGGAGAAGGTGAAGAAGAGTAAAATAATACAATAAGGATAAAGTTGGAGTTTGCAAAATAACCATTAACATCAGAGCTAGTTATGGGATGCTCATTTTAAGAAAATAGAAGAAGGCTGAGCCAGAAATTCTCTTATTACTATCTATATTATACTACCAGTTGATCACCAAAGCTAAAGTCTGAGATATCAGTTAAATTCTCCAGGCTCTAGCTAGTGATGGTTCCTGCCAGAACTTCTCTTACCATAGTGCTTTTGTGTGTGTGTGAGACAATAGAGGTTAAATGACCTGCCCAGCTGCCCAGGCCCTGTGTCAAGCAGGGATACTGCCTCACTGGACTCTACAATCACTGCTTCTGGTTTTGTTTACTGAGGGTACTGTTTAACTCTTCCAAACTTTTGAAGCTCACAAGATCATAACGTGGTCCATTTCCCATCCAGTATCCATTCCTCCAAGATCAAGCAAGCCTAACAGTAACATGGAGGAACCATGCGTTTATGGCCACATGGTGGCCAGGCGAGGGGAGGGGGCTTCTGCATCAAGCAGTTCACTGCAGTTCTTGCTTTATTCACATCCAGGCAAGAGAGTTTTTATGTTTGAGACTCTCGTTTGCCACACTCAGTTCTGGCTCAGCAGTCCATAAAAGACTTTTTATAATCACACAGTAAGTAAATGGGAAACAATGAGAAAACACTTTCACACACTCTGTAGTAGGGAGGATAAGATCTCTCCCATTACACATTTCTAGAAGGAGGCTCACCAAGCCTTTAAATGGATGTCAGACATGCTATGAGGATCGGACCCTCAATAGCACACACACAGGTCTTTTTTTTTCTTTTTGAAGCGGGGAAGAAGGCAGGTCAGCTGGGGTTAAGACACACAGATCTTTAAGATTTAAATTAAGATTCAAGATTTTAAAGTAAAAATTCAAAGAACCTTGTCAAGCTCTCCTCTCTTTTGGAACACTTTGCTGATTTGTGTCCTTGCAGGTACTGAAAAAGACCAAGGAATGGATTGCATGTTTGGAACCACAGGGTTTGGCTCTTCAAATGATGGAGAAATAGGAAGAAAATGCTAGGAGTTGATCTTTATCTCCCAGCTGATCTCACCAGTGACTGAGATTTCATTCAATTCAATTGAATAAACTTTTATTAAGCAATTGCTCTGAGCCAGTCAGGGACAGCTAGGTAGTGCCATAGTGCACAGAGTGCTGAGCTTGGAGCCAAGCTCATCTTCCTGAGTTCAAATCTCACTTCAGAAACTTACTAGCTGTGTGACCTTGGGCAAGTCCCTTTACCCTGCTTGCTCAGTTTCCTTATCTGTAAAATGACCTGGAGAAGGAAATGACCAGCCACTCCAGCATCTTTGCCAAGAAAAAACCAAATGGGGTCACAAAGAGTTGGTCACAAAGATTGAACGTGACTGAAATGACTAAACAGCAACCAGGGCCAGGAACTGTTTGAAGTGCTGGGGATACAAAAAAAAAAAAATTCAGTCCCTACCCTCAAGGAGCTTCTAGCTCCTTCCAGGTGCCAATCCATTCTTGCTCACTGCTCTGTCTCACTCCCACAATATCTTGGCCTTAGTGCTGCCTTTGCAGAACCTGATCCAACTGGTCCTTCATCACCCAAAGCTCAGACTCCAGTGGTTCAGTGGAAGCCAGCAGCGGCTTCTTGGATTCCTTGTTCTGTGCTCCTGGCATCATTGAATGGAATGGAATGGCAAGCTGCTAGTCTCCCTCTCAAAACAAAACTATAAAAACCAGAAAAAGGGAAAAGGGGAAGGTTGGAGTCATCTGACCTCTTGCCTGGATTTGTCCCTGCCCCAAGTATGTGCTTGGGCAGTCATACTTCCAATATGTCATAACTCAATTCCCCAGTGGAAGATTCCTAGGCCCCTCCAGTTTCACAGAGATGAGATTTGTTCTAGACACCCCCTAAATGCTGATCGAAGCCTAAGGTAATCAAAGCTTTAATGGTAGGCATAGTAGATAAGCTTGTAACGTATGCTACCAGTCTGCTTAATATATATGCATGAGTCAATTAATGGAAATTCAGCCAGTAGTGCAACAAATAGAAAGGGCCGGTAGGATGGGTGCCTGCCTAGTGAGCCATGATCTGATTAAATAAATTTACACCAAAGCCTTAGAGACAAGTGTTACCACCCACTCAAGGGTGGAGCTAAGGAGAGAGAGGCAGCCAACTCTGAGAATTAGAGAGTTACACAAAAGCACCCTCTGGCGTTGGATGGTTTGCATAGCAGATGAGGACTGAGTGCTTGACTAACAGCACATGGTCCTTATTCTTCAATGCCCAGAGCTCACCCTAAGGGCTTCATGGTGACTTAATATTGATAGGAAGATTGTAGACCCAGACTGGGGAAAGGACTCATCCAGGATTAACTCACTCAATGAGTCAGGACTAGAATCCAGGCTTTCTGGTTCCCTCTTCCAAGAGGAAATGAACTTCCAACATACCGGTAACTTAACTCAGCAATGGGCTTCCAACACCCTTGTAACTAATAACCCCAGGCTCTGTAAATTTGCTTCTTTTTCTCTTTTCTTCCTTAAATATAAGAATTTGAAAATTTTCTTTCTTGGTTCTAGGATGGGTTAGAGGGGAGCCCTGGGGCATGTGGGCAAGATCACAGAGTGCTTGTAGAAGGACCAAAGAAGCCACCTGCTTGCAGCTTGGGGAGTTTCCAGGAAAGACTGAAAGTGTCAATTAAGAGAAAGAAATCCTCTAAGGGGCTGAGTCTGGCCTGTCTTCTTGCTTCCTGGGGACCCACAAACAATGCTTTCTGCTAAACTGAGGGTAACCGTATGCAGTGATTGGTGTCTCCAAGATTATTTAGGCCATAATGCGGCTTCGTTTGGTGCCTCTCTGATCAGAAACATTAGGAAAGGCATAAAACAGGGAGGCATATGCTCACCACTGATATTGTCATCGTGATGCAGGAAGATTAGACTGATGACACAGGTAAGCAATTCAGGTATTATACTCACTTAACTAAAACTCCTGGAAAACTATCACAGTGACATTCTAAGCCTAATTCTGTTACTCTGAGTCTTCAGAATTCTGCTCTTTACAGCTTCCTATCCCTTAGGTGCTAGGCTTGAAGTCATTTAAACCAGTCTGTGCCTGAGTTTCCTCAGCTGTAAAAAGAGGGTGCTAGAACCTTAGGGGTCCCTGAGTTCCCTTCTGGTTCTAGACCTATGCTCCCTTTCAAGTCTGTCCTCAAACCTGGAATGTATGTCAGATTTTGTTTTGCTTTTTCTCTCCCCTGTTACAGATTCTAAGATGGCATGTTCACTGTGTCCCAAGGTTCTTATGATTTCCACCCCCAAAAACCAGTTATTCCTTATGGATGAGAATCAGGTCTAAAGCAGCAACTCCCTTCTCATCTTCTCCACATTTGGAAGGAGGAAATTATTATTAAGGCATGCCAAGAGACCATCAGCTTTTCAATGCCATTAAATTATTATTAAGGGGGCTGCTAGGTGTCACAGTGAATAGAGGACTGGCCCTGGAGTCAGGTGGACCTGAGTTCAGATCTGGCCTCAGATACTTGATCACACTTACTAGTCTTGTGACCTTGGGCAAGTCACTTAAACCTGATTGCCCTGCCTTCCCCCTCCAAAAAAGCAAAAAAAAAAAAAATTACTATTAAGGCACACCAAGAGACCATTAGCACTTCAAAGCAAATTTCTAATAATTCTAAGGGCAGATTGAAGCATACTTTTTTCTTTATTTATTTTTTATGTGTTTTCTTTATTTTTCTTATTTGTGTGTTTTCTTTTGCAACATAGCTAATATGGAAATATGTATTGCATGACTTCCCATGTATAATCAATATCAGATTGTTTGCCTTTTCAATGGGTGGGGAGGAATGAGAGGGAAAGGGAGAATTTGGAACTCAAAATTTTAAAAATAAAAGTGAAAATGTTTTTACCTGTAATTGGGAAATATTTAATAAAATAAATTAATTATATATTTTTAAAAATGAAAAAAGGAAGTGCCGACTTTGTGCAAGTCCACAACTCGCTGCTGAGGATAGAGACAGCCCCTGCCTTGATGGAGCATACGTTACAAGGAGTGTGTATGCATAGAAGCAGATACAATATGGTTTGAGTAGAGGAAACCAGTAACAGCCAGCGTCTTCAAGAAGGGCTTTATTTAGAAGGCAGTATTTGAACTGAGCCTGGAAAGAAACTAGTGATCTTAAGGGCAGAGATGAGGAAATTAGTGCATTCCAGTCATGCCTGGGCAAAGGCCTGGAAACAGGAGATGGAATGTCAGATTCCTGGAACAGCTAGCAAGTTAGCTTGGCTGAAACAGAGAGAGGATGAAGGGGAATAGTAGGCAATAAATCTGGGAAGCTTGGTTGGAGCAAGATTGTGATAGACTTCAAATACTGACTGTACTTCAGTTTATCTAGGGGCGATGGGGAGCCACGGATGATTTTTCACCGGAAGAATAAATGTCAGACCTGCATTTCAGGAATATTAAGTTAATAATGTATGGAGCATTGATTGGAAAGGGAGAGACTAGACGTAGGGACACTAATTAGAAGGTTACTTGAATAGGGGGCAGATAGGTAGTTTAGTGGATAGAGCATAGTACCTAGAGTGAGGAGGACCTGAGTTCAAATCGAGCCTTAGACACTTACTAGCCTGGGCTTCCCCCCTTACTCCCCCCCAAAAAATAAACAACAACAACAAAAAATACACACACACAGAAGGCTACTGGAATAATCCAGATGAGAGGTGATGATGAAGTAGGACGATGACTTTATAAATGGAGATAAGAGAATGGATGCCAGTGATACTGTGGAGGAAGAATTAGACAAGACTTGGAGGAATAACAAAGAGGGAGCAAGAGGCTGAGAATGACTCCAAGCCTGCAAATCTGGTTGTCTCCAACTGAAATTCTTAACCTTTTTGTGCTTAATTTGGCAGTCTGGTGAAGCCTAGAGACCTCTTTCTTAGAATAATGTTTTTAAATGCACAAAATAAAATACATAGAATTATAAAGGAAACCAATTAGATTGAAATAGAGTTACAAAAATATTCTCAAAAGCAAGTTCTTGGACCTCAGGTTAAGAATTCCTGGTCTAATAGGAGAGCGTTGCCCCTGACAGAAGAAGGGAAGTTTGAATGGGTATAGGGGAGAAGCCTTTATTTTTTAACAAGCTGAGACTGGTATCAACAGGACGTCCAAGTGGAGAGATCTAGAAGGCAGTTGATGAGGCGGGATCAGAGTCCAGGAGTGAGGATGGGGAGATGAGCAAAGGAGTCTCCAGCAAAGGCAACTAGGAAGTGGGCAAAGAGGTAGAAGAGCCAAGGGAGTAGTGCAATGGAAGGTCAGGAGAAGAACCTGTTCAGTGGGAGGGGATGGCTAACATTGCCAAAAGCTGCATAGAGTTCAAGTAAAATGAGGTTTAAGCCAGACTTTTAGATACTTAAAAGTAACCATGGCTATGGACAAAGAACTACTTAGTGTTTGCTGTTTAGTTTTGGGACTTGTGGTTCACTGGGATAGGGAACCCCCAGGTGAGGAAACACCCTCTACCAATGCAGATAGGCTTCTGTTCTATAACTTAGACTCTAGAAGACTTGCCTCAGGGCACTGAAAAGTAAAGTGATTTGCTCTGGGGCACGAAGTTTGCAGGTATCCGAGACTGGATTTGAATCCAGATTTTTCTGATTTCAAAGACCAGCTCCTTATCCATTGCCCAAGGTACCAGGTTGTTGTTGTGAGAAATACACTTTTGGGGGTCACAAGACGTCCTAGGCAGGGTCAGGGAGATAGCCTGGATGAGCTTCCATGTCCACTACTTCCCTTTGGGGCCCTTAGGAAGATCTGCATGATGTACCCCTTAAAACAGCAAACTTCTTCTCACTGAAAAAACTCAGAAACAGCGTGCAGAAGATGTTTATTATGCTTCCAGCAAAGAATCCAGTGTGATGCTTACTAGGGATACACCCACACTGTTACAGAGCAGGAGTAGGTCTACAATTCTGTCATTCCTAGTATACTGAGGGTTAGTCAAATTCCTTACTTTATTTCCCTCTCTCTCTCTCTCTATATATATATATATTCTACATTCCCTTTATATATATGAGGAGTTTGAGGAATTTGACTATATGTATGTATATAGTCAAATTCCTCAAACTCCTCATTTTATTGATTCTACATTCTCTCTCTCTCTGTCTCTCTCTCTCTCCACACAGATTATATGCAGATTACTTAGGCGGCTTGGTAGTGAGGATACTTGAGACCTGATGGGGCTTGACCTCTTCTAAGGTCAGAACTGTGTGCTCCACCCCCACCTTTCTAGTTCCCTCTGGCCATTGTCACAGTTTCAGTAAGGTCCGGGTTTTAATAAAGATAAGCAAGCCCTTCCCCACAGCTATTGATTATCTTCCAATAACTTTTGTCCGAGCAAAACAAGATACATTATATCCCCTCTTACATTGTTCACTCACTTTTTAGTACTGTCTGACCCTTCATGACTTCATTTGGTATTTTTTTTTTTTGCAAAGATAGTGGACTGGTTTGCCAATTTCCTTCTCCAACACATTTGACAGATGAGGAAACTGGCAAACAGGGTTAAGTGACTTGCACAGGGTCACACAGCTAGTAATTGTCTGAGGCTGAACTTGAACTCATAAAGATGAGTTCAGACTCAGTGTTCTATCTACTGTTCCACCTATCTGCCCAAAATATTGGGTACTCAAAGACAAAAAGAAAAAAATCCTTGCCTCTGAAGGAACTCGCACCAGATATGACAAATATACAAAGAAACATGATACAAGTGTAGAGGTTACCCATAAAGAGAGTTAGGGTTGCTCTGGAGACCCCAAAATACCAACAAGCCAGGTCCTGCCAAATGAATTTGACTCAGGTCTTCTCAGCCAAAGAAAAGCAAAGTTTATTGAAAGTTCGCCATATTGGGTAGCCTCTTAAGGAGCCTATGTATCTGTGATGCTTGCATTGGACAAATGGGCCAGAATCATCTTACACAGATTAAGTCTGTGCTAGTCTGGCACTAAGTCTGGCACTCTCACACCACATGGAGGGAAAATGAGATCTTATATACAGAAAGATTGTGGGAGGAATCTAGGGGTGGTCTAGAGGAGGAATTTGGGGAGGGTCTTCAGGAGGAGTCAGATGAGGTCATACTTCAGTAATGAGTGTTTAAGGGTGGGAAGTTGTTGGAGGCTACCTAGAACTGACAGAAAATGGTGGACCAAGCCAGTTCAAGGACGTAACTGGAGGATGGAGGGTGGGAAATTGCTGGATGAAGGAGGGCTAAATACTTGGGCAGAGCCACAACTTAAGGCCCATGGCCTCAGGCAAATGCCTTAGTGGGAAGATTCAAGGAGAGCTCAAGAGGCTCCCAGATCCTGCACCTCATCACAAGGAAAATTGAGGAAAAGAGCCTTAACATCCTGAGCTGAGCCTTGAAAGAAGATAAGCATCCTAAGAATCAACTATCAAGTTATTGCCTGAATTTTGAAAGACAAGGATTTTCACTAATGCAAAGACCAACCAATCTAGAGGGCTGATAATGAAGCATGGTACCCACCACCCTACAGAGAACTGATGGACTTAAGAGGCAGCATTAAGATACACATATTCAGACATGACCAGTGGGGAATTTGTTTTACTTGACTGAATATTTTTCACAAGGGCTCTGTGAGTGTGTCTGTGTGTGTTTCCCCCAATTTGGAGGTCTTGTAGGGAGTAGAAAGAAGTTGGATGAAAGAAGATGAAAGAAAGAAGAAAAGAAGGACAATGAAAGATTTTTATTAAAAATACCCAGAAGACAACAGAGGGAAAATCAGAAAGAATCATAGAAAAGCAGGACAACTTTGAAAGCTAGAGGTTTTTAATATTTTATATATTTTTAAATTTTTTATATATTTTCTATTTTTATATATTTATTTCTATATTTACTATATATTTCAACATTTTAAAAGAAAAGCAAGCTGTATGTAATAGAGATCCTTTATTTCAAGTGTCTCTTTTTTCATATATTATGTATATAAAAATGCCCATTTTGTTTTTTTAAGTTTATAAAAAAATGAATTAATAAATTAATGAAGTAATTGTTTGGCATTTAGAGTTTTTCATAGCCTGGCTGGACCCTTCTCATCTTTGCAGTCTCCTTCAAGTTTACTCCAGGTAGTCTATGTAGCTAGGTGGCACCATAGTGGATAGAGTGCCTAGCCTGGAAAACAGGAAGATTCATCTTCCTAAATTCAAATCTGGCCTCTGACACTTACTAGCTTCGTGATCCTGGGCAGGTCACTTAACCCTGTTTGCCTCAGTTTCCTCATCTGTAAAAACCAGCCAGAGAGGGACATGGCAAACCACTCTAGCATCTTTGCCAAGGAAACCCCCAAAAGGGTCACAAAGAGTTGGACAAGACTGAAATAACTGAATAAAGGCCTTCTAGACTAGTTTACACTGTTGTGTTCTTTACTGAAGACACTCCATATCCTGCCTTCATGCTTTTGCCCTGGCTGTTCCCCATGCCTGGAATGCTTTCCCTCTTCACTTCTATCCCTTAACAAGTCTCTGAATTTCTTCCAGACTGTGCTCCAATGTTTACCTGGTCACTCCATTTCCTAGTGAAGAGATTACCCATAAAGAGGGTTAGGGTTGCTCTGGAGACCCCAAAATACCAACACGTCAGGTCCTGCCCAATGAATTCAACTCGAGTCTTCTCAGCCAAAGAAAAGTAAAATTTATTAAAAGTTCTCTTGCATTAGACACAGAGTAAACCTGTGCTGGGTCATTCTATGGCCCCCTCACAAACATGAAGACAGGATGGGGTCTTCTATACAGAAGGTTGTGGGAGGAATCTAGGGGTGGTCTAGAGGAGGAGTTTGGGGAGGGTCTTCAGGAGGAGTTAATGAGGTCAATGAATGATTAAGGTTGGGAAGTCTCTGGAAGCCACCAGGAGACCACAAACAATGGTGGGCTAGTCCATTTCCTGGGTGGGTAGACACTTTGATTGGGAAGTCTAGTAACGGAAGGTAGGAAGTCTAGTAACAGAGGCTTGGGCTCAGCCATAATGTAAGGCTTATTGCCTCATGCAAATGCCTCATCAAATGGGATGATTTAATCAAGAGTCCAAGGGAGGTTTCTAGAGCCCGTACCTCAAGGACTCAAGGAGAGCTCTAGGGGACTCCCAGAGTCCATACCTCATCACCAGGACTTTCTCCTCGAAGGTTACCTTCCACTTATTCATGTGTTTACATATTGCTTTTTTTTTTCTCTCGTCTTTCTCTGTATCTCTGTCTCTGTTTCTCTTTCTCTCAGTCCACATAAGGCATCACACCCCAAAGGGAATGTAAAATTTTAATCTCTGAAACTTTTTTCCTTTTTTCTTAGAGACTAGCCTTCACCTCAAATCACTCTGGCTCTTACTGATTGACCAACAATAGGTTTCATGTGAAGCCCCACTTGGTCATTGTTTGGGTCCTGATTGGCTCAAAATGAGTGTAAATAGAAATTGTTTCTGTTTTACGACACTGGAGGATCACCTCCCAGATCTTTGCCATTCTTTGCCTCATTTCTTTTTAAGACTTAATCACTGAATAGGCCTCAGTCAAATTGAGACCTTTTAAAGATTTTAGTTTGAAAAGACTGAGGATCGCCACAGAATCCTGGTCCATCTTCAGTCATCCAGATCTATATCTGGCCACTGGACCCAGATGGCTTCAAAGGTGAAAATGAGGACAGTGACTTTGTCACAATCCTCTTTGAAAGCAAAGGACAAACAGCAAGCAAGCAACCTTTATTCTAATGAATGGAAGCTCCTTAAGACAAGTGCACATGCTAAAATATTGTTGGTGTCAACCTTTTGAAAAAGTTTGGTTAAAGGAGACCAACAAACAGTATTATAACATTACAGATTATAGACTTTGACTAAAATATGATATTAATGATTATCATTGGTGTAGCTATGAATTGTGTTGTTTAGTTGTTTTTCAGTTGTTTCCAACTTTTCATGGCCACATTTGGGACTTTCTTGGCAGAGATACTGGGGTGGTTTGCCATTTCCTTTTCCAACACATTTCACAGACGAGGAAACTGAGGCAAACAGGGTTTTATGACTTGGCCAGGGTCACACAGCTAGTAAGTGTCTGAGGCCAGATTTGATCTTGGGAAAATGAGTCTTTCTAACTCCAGACCTGGCCCTCTATCCATTTCACCACCTAGCAGCCCAAATTGTATGAATTGTTAACATTCACAATTTTGAATTAAGTGACTAAAAAGATCCAGAGATTCTACTTCTAGTCATTGGAGGCCACTGACAAAAGGAAGGCTTCATATGCACCAAAATATTTATAATAACACTTTTCCTGATAGCAAAGAACTAGAAACAAAATAATACAACAGAATAAGCATGTTTTGGTTCCTACCATGTACCAGGTACTGCACTAGGCCCTAGGGATTGAAATAAGAAAAAGAAAAGTTCCTGCCTTCAAAGTATTTAAAATCCAATGGAGAAGCTAGAAGGGAACAAACCAGGTGCAGGGGCATGACAATGGAGCCGATATCGACAGCCATTTGACATTTGTTAAATGTCTTTTACATACTAGGCACTGTGTTAGTAGATGCACATTAATTGAGGAAAGTAATAGAATATTACTAATCTGTAAGAAAAGACAAAGAGGAGGTGGCCAGGTAGCACAGCGAGTAAGAGAGTAAGAGCACCGGCTCCAGTGTCGGGATGACAGACACTTAGCACCCACGCAGGAGCGCCAGCTCCACAAATCTGGGCTCGGATACTTAGCACCACACCCAGAAATAACTGGCTGTGTAACCTTGAGCAAGTTACTTAACCCCTAACCCCGATTGCTTTAAAATAAAAAAAATAAAATAAAAGATGAAGAGAATGAATACTGGGAAGCAAGCCAGCAAGGTAAAGAATGTGTAAATTAAAAGAACAACACAAAAAATGACAAAAACTAAATGCCATGAAATTTTAATGGCTGACCTTGGCCACAACCCCAGGAGGGCTATGAGATGTCTCCTCTCCCAAGACTCTTTGCAGATGGGACCTCCTGTTGTGATGTAGTGCACATAATGTCAGTCTTCTTGGAAATGTTGTTGAAAGAAATGTTGAAATGTGCTATCTACTGCAAGTCCTCATGAGGAAGTGTGGGGAGCTTGCTGCTGGGAGAATCATCATGGCATATAATGGGAACATTGAGATTTAGGGTTCACGGGGTGCTGGAGACCCCAGAATACCAACACACCAGTCCTACTGAATGAATTCGCCTCCAGCCTTCTCTTAGTCAAAGTAAAGGAGGTTTATTAAAGATTTGCCATAAGGGCTAGATTCTTGAGGAGCCTAAGTATTTGTATTGGACAAGTGGGCCAGAATAATCTGACACAGAGTGAGTCTGTGCTAGATTAATCTCTGAGCCTTCATAGAGGCAAGATGGATCTTATATAGAGAAAGATTGTGGGAGGAATCTAGGGGTGGTGTAGAGGAGGGATTTGGGGAGGGTGTTGACTACTGAAGTCAGATACCAGGAATGGGACTAAAGGTGTGAAATAGCTGAAGGCTACCTGGAGATGACAGACAAGGAGGGCTAGACTAGTTTAAGGGTAACAAACGGATTTGGGTATAAATATTTTGATAGGATCAAGGATGGGGAAGTAGCTGGATAATAAAGGGGTAGCCTAGGTTAAGAGTAATAGATTTGGGCCTAGCAATAATGAAAGACTTATGGCCTCAGGCAAATGCTTCATCAAGTGGGAAGATTCAATCAGAGTTCAAGGGGGTTCCTAGAGCCTGTACCCCATTATTAATATATACCACTTCTAGCTCTTTTACAGAGGTGGGGATCTGTTAAGCATAACATAAGATTTTTTAAAACATGTTGATTGGTTTTGAAGAAATTTTTTCTCCATCTTAAAATATATATATTATATAATATATATAGAGAGAGAAATATAAATTAAAGAGAGAATGGCTCTCTGAAAGAAAGAAAGATATAGAAAGAAATGTGATCTAAAAACAAAATACATCAATAATAATCTTTAAAAAAAAACTTGAACTCGGGGCGGCTGGGTGGCTCAGTGAGTGAAGCAGCGGGCCCAGAGGGGAGAGGATCAGAGGATCCGAGTTCGGTTCCAGCCTCAGGCACTTAACACAAAAACTAGCTGTGTATCCTTGGGCAAGTTACTTTAACCCCAATTGCCCTCCAAAAAGCCAAAAAAAAAAATTTTGAACTCCTTGAAAGTAGGGGCAGTCTTCTGTCTTTGTATAACTAGTTCTTTTTTTTTCTTGCTTTTTGGAGGGGGTAAGGCAGGGCAATTGGGGTTAAGTGACTTGCCCAAGGTCACTCAGCTAGTAAGTGTTAAGTGTCTGAGGGCATTTGAATTCAGGTCCTCCTGACTCCAGGGCCAGTGCTCTATTCACTGAGCCACCTAGCCACCCCCTGAATTACTAGTTCTTAGCACAAAGTACCTGGCACATAGTAAGCACCTAATAAATTGATTGATTGATTTAGAGGCTACAAAGTGCAGGTCTAGCTTACTATCTAGCCACCAAGTCATGGCTACCTGTGAAGGTATTATTATCATCTCATCCTCATTTTACAGATGAGGATACTAGAGCTAGAAAGGTTAAATAGTACACCCACTAACTAACAGGTACAGTTAATCCTTAACTTTCCCAGGGGTAACATTCTTAGAAAACAGCTCAAAAGTCAAGCAATATTGACACATCAAACCTATGGGAAGAGGTGGGGTAGGTTCCCGTGATGACAAGAAACTGTAATCTTCCACTAAAGATTGCTGAAAATACACTTTTCTGCATGTAATTCTTTAAGTTAAAAAAAAGTAATTCTGAAAATACATATTTTTCATAACATAATAACTGTGAAATAACCCATGAAATGAAGTACACAAAATAAAATTGGTAACATGCAAAACATTTTTCTCACTAGTAATTCCCTAGAATTCTCACATTCCAATTAAAAAAATTATTTCATACAATATTTACTTTTTATAACACACGAAATCTACAGCATCATAAACACTATACAGCAAATAAAATTCTTTTTTTTTTTTTTAAGCAATTGGGGTTAAGTAACTTGCTCAAGGTTACAAGCCAGTTATTTCTGGGTGTGGTGCTAAGTATCTGAGCCCGGATTTGATCCCCAGGTCTGGAACTGGTGCTCTTACTCGCTGAGCCACCTGGCTGCCCCTCGCAAATAAAATTCTTGAAACTAAAACATTTAAAAACCCGAATCTTACCTTCTATTGTGTCATATGGCAGTATGAGGGCATTGTACTGTATACTGTACCTCTTTACCTTGGTTGCCCTCTCAAAACCAAGGGAGCAGTTTCTAGGACTTTAGTTAATGGTTGTTAGAAGACGGAGACTGTTGAGGTTTCAGCATCACCTCTACTACTGTTCTTTATGGATGGTGGATGCCATAGAAGATGTCAAAGACTGAAACTGCTTGGAATAATCCTTCATCAATGTTAGTGGACCATTTGGAGTATGGAAACATAGCAAAGGCTTAACCTTGAGTCTGTGTGATCAATAACTCTAGCAGTCAGTCGATTAGTTCAACAGTAGCTGCAGACATTCATCTAACATCTGTATTTTCTTTTCTTTTCTTTTTTTTAAAGCAATTGGGGTTTTAAGTAACTTGACCAAGGTTACACCAGTTTTTTTCTGTGGGTGTTAAGTATCTGAGGCTGGAACCGATCCTGAGTCCTCCTGACTCCAGGACCAGCGCTCTTACTCACTGAGACACCTAGCCGCCCCAATATTTGTATTTTCTTACTAAGTCACATCACTGACTTTGAACATTTGGCCTTAGAGCCCAAAGGCCTTATAATATGCTTTGGGAGCATAATTGCAACATAAAACTCGAGTTTTAAAGGCAAACAATGAAAATATGTAACGCATGCATGGAGAGCACTTTCCTCTTCAACAGTAGGGTGAATAAGACCAGTAGGATACCCACTCATCTACTCTATAAACTTGCACACAGCACACCTCTCTTTTTTTTTTCTCTACTAAGCAGAGCTGTGAATGTGTCTATTGCCAATTGTAAAGTGAAAATAAGATTGCTGCTCAAAGTCTTGAAAGTTAAACACCTGAATGTTGAGGACTGGCTGTGCCAGGAATAAGATTTGAACCCAGACCCTCCTGACTCCAAGTCTGCTGCCTCTTTATAACTAGCATAGCTGGAAAGAACTACAGATGTCAATTCCCATTTTACAGTTGAGGAAACTGAGGCAGAGAGAGAGTTAAGTGGCTTGCTGACGTCACACAGGAAGGAAGCTTCAGTTAGGGTTGGAACTGGTCCAATAACTCTAAGTTGGATATTCTTTCCGCTGCCCTAAAGACGTGGGGATTCCCCCTTCAGCCTCAGGTTTATGTAGGTGATTTTAGAGATCCCTTCTCATTCTATGAATCTATGATTCCATGGAGGAAGGATTCAGATTGCTCTGGTTGGCCCCTAGAGGGCAGAATGGGGAAGAAACACAGATGAATTTTATCGTAACAAAAGGCAAAAAATTCCCAACAATGAAAGCTGTATAAAAATGGAATAGACTGTACCTTTTCTCTTTGAGGATCTTTAAGCAGAGGCATTATGATCCCCTGTGCCAAATTTTATAGATGTGATTCCTGTTTGGGGTTGGGCTGGATAATCTCCTGGGTCTTCTGGTTTTGAGATTTTATGATTACTTGCTAATGTGTCTTTGAATGGATGAAAAGTCCAACTCAATTCATGCCACCAGAGGGTGCTCAAATGCTAATAAACTCTAGGCTGGAATCAATTACAAAGACTTCTCTGCTTTATAAAATACATGTTTGGGTAGTTTGATTGGGATGGCACTGAATAAGTAAATTAATTTAGGTACAGTTGTCATTTTCTTATGTTGGCTTGGCCTACCCATGAACAATTGACATTTTCCCAATTGTTTTTATCTGAATTTTTTTGTGTAAAAATTTTGTGAAAAATTGTGAATTTTTTTGTGTATTTTGCAATCGTGTCCATATAGTTCCTGGGATTGTCTTGGCAGATAGATCCCTAAGTATTTTATATTATCTACGGTTGTTTTAAATGACATTTCTCTCTCTCTTGCTGCTGAACTTTGTTGGTAATATATAGAAATACTGATGATTTATGTGGGTTTATTTTATATCCTGCAACTTTGCCAAAGTTGTTCATTATTTCAACTAGTTTTTAGTTGATTCTTAAGGATTCTCAAAGTATACCATCATATCTACAAAGAGTGATAGTTTTGTTTACTTATTGCCTACTCTAATTTCTTCTATTTCTTTTTCTTCTTTTATTGCTATAGCTAACATTTCTGGCACAATACTGATACAAAGGTGCTTCCAATGCCTACCTTTCATGCAAATAGGAAGCATTATATGACCTTCATTGGATGCAGTGAACAGGTGAACAAAAAATTTCAGGGACACTTTCAAGAAAAGTTCCTAGCAACACTATTTGGATAAGGACAAAGACTTTCTTTGCTCAACTTTTGGCAGCTTTAGTACAAAAAGTTGAATTGTGTAGAATTTCATATCCATCTTTTTCCCACTGTAACCTTCTGGCTTCAGTCAAATTGATCAGAATTCATTCACTTCCTTCTCATACACCTCCAGTGATGGGGGTCTCCCTACCTACCTGAGATAGACCATTCTATATTGTGGGATAAGGCATAGCATTAGAAATGTCTTCCTTATGTTAATACCAAATCTGCTTGCCTCCCAGCTCCTATTTCTGGCTCCTAATGTAATGCATCCAATCCTTCTTTCCATATAAATATCCTTGAAATACTTTATTATTTCTTTTCCTCAGTTCCTTCAATCTATCTTTAGGTATCAAGTCAGAGCAAGGCAATAAACTTTTAACTATTTGTGGGGGGAGGGGGAATACAAAAGAATGTAAAAAAACAAGTTTCTTCCTTCAAGGAACTTATGATCTAATGGGTGAGAGAACATGCAAACGAATATATGGAAACAAGATATAGACCAGATAAATCAGAGATAATATCTGAGGGAAAGGGCAAGAAGATTAAGGCAAATCTCAAAAAGCTTCTCGCAGAAGGTAGGATTTTAAGTAAGAATTAAAGGAAGCCAGGAAAGCCAAGAGACAGAGATGGCTAGTAAGAGAATTCCAGCCAGTGAAAATACATTGTCAGAAGAAAAAAATAACAGCTAACATTTATATAGTGCCTTCTTTTTTTTTTTTTTAAGCAATCAGGGTTAAGAAGTTACTTAAGGTTACACGGCCAGTTATTTCTAGGTGTGGTGCTGAGTGTCTGAGCCCAGGACTCGATCTCCAGGTCGTCCCAACACTGGAGCCAGTGCTCTTACTCGCTGAGCCACCTGACCACCCCTAAGCAATTGGGGTTAAGTAACTTGCTCAAGGTTACACGGCCAGGTGTTTCTGGGTGGGTGCTAAGGGTCAGAGCCAAGGATTCGATCTCCAGGTCGTTCTTACACTGGAGCCAGTGCTCTTACTCGCTGTGCTACCTGGCCGCCCCTATATAGTGCCTTCTATACTGTACTAAGCATTGTACAATTATTAGCTCATTTGATCCTCACAACAATCTTAGAAGGTAGGCGCTATTATTCTCATTTTACAGATGAGGAAACTGAGGCAGGCAGAGGTTGCCACTTGCTGACTCAGATCTTCCTGACTTTTAACTGTCTGAGGCCGCATTTGAACTCAAGTTTTCCTGACTTGAGGTCTAGCTTTGACTTCTTTGGTGTATTAGTTTCACAGTGGGAAATCCTTTATTTAAAAAAAGAAATCTCATTCTATCCATTTTTCAGTTAACTCACCAAAGTCAATTGATAAACTTAAAGAAATTCCAAGGCCTTGGCAAGGGACTCACCCATTACTGTCTGGTTATTTCACAGCAAATCTGGCAAAGCTTCTACAAGGCCTGGTCTGGTAGGAAGACAATGAGCTTTGTTCGTTACAGGCAAGGTTAGTTTCTGCTTTCTGTTCTTTGATTCTGATTGGGAGAATCTACCCCTCCTAGACAGCATTCGGACTATGGTGTGCAACTGTTTCCAAACATTCTAGGAACCTCCAAGGACGGAGACCAGAGTTAATGAAAACCCAACACACGATCATGGGACATTCATTATCTAAGGACTATCAGAAACCTTTGTAGCTTCTCCCTACTCCTCCTTCCCCAACAGGGGTTGGACTGGAATTAAAGAAATATAAGTCTGTGGAGTTCTAGAAGGGAGCTTAGAGAGAGAACAGGACATCAGACTTGGATAGAACATTAAAAATCCTTTGGTCTGAGACCCCAGTTATGGGAAACTGAGGCACAGAGTAGGCAAGGCATTGACATTCCAGATATGTAATTTTTGTTAAATGGCCCAAACTTTAGATATCTGTCGCAAGTTTATGGGGAAATCTCAATGTCTTTCAAACTCTTCACAAAATATATTAAGAGGGCAGCTAGGTGGTGCAGTGAATAGAGCACTGGCTCTGGAGTCAGGAGGACCTGAGTTCAAATTCGACCTTAGACACTTAACACTAAAACTAGCCTTGTGACCTTGGGCCATTCACTTAACTCCAATTGCCCCTCCAATAAAATAAAATAAAATAAAATAAAATATATTAAGAATAGACTAGGGGCAGCTAAGTGGCACAATGAATAGAGCACTGGCCCTGGAGTCAGGAGGACCTGAGTTCAAATTTGACTTCAGACACTTGACACACTAGCTGTGTGACCTTGGGCAAATCACTTAACCCCAATTGCCTCGCCTTCCCTGGTACAAAAAAAAAAAAAAGAACCAACTAAAGTTTGAGACACAGGCATATAATCAAATTTATAATCAGCAGCTAAAATGAAAGCTATTTGAATTCTTTGAAGTTTAGAGTCAGAGAGTTAAGCCAAGGTCCTTCTCTTTTTGAGGGTAGAGATTTCGTTGTCTGTGAAATTAAGGGCTGGAGTGGATGATTTCTAAAGCTTCTTCCAGTTCTGACATTCCATGGGCTATAATTTCTGTGTAATAGAAACTCTCACATAAGTTGTGATAATAAAAGTTAGACAACAGTTTTCTGAAAAAAAAAATGTTCAGATGATGCACTTTTAATCCATATTATTAACATTTTCTCAACTACTTTCTTTACTGATTATTTAAAATTCAATAAATGCTTTATTCATTGATTTATAATCAATAAAACAAAAACCCAAATCCTGATTTATAGTAATTGCTGATTTCCAAGGTGTCAATGCCCACCTTGAAAATTTAACCATGCTTCCCCAATTGATAAATTGTCAAAGTATATGAATAGGCAGTTTTCAGATGAAGAAATCTATAGTCATGTGAAAAAAAATGCTCTAAATCACTATTGATTAGAGAAATACAAATCAAAACAGCTCTGAGGTACCATATCACACCTATCAGATTGACTAACATGACAAAACAGGAAAATGATAAATGTTGGAGAAGATGTGGGAAAAATGGAACACTAATGCATTGTTGGTAGAATTGTGAACCAATCCAACCATTCTAGAGAGCAGTTTGGAACTATACCCAAAGGTCTATAAAACTGTGCATACTCTTTGACCCAGCAATACTACTTCTAGGTCTGTGTCCCAAAGAAGTCATAAAAATGGTAAAAGGACCCACATGTACAAAAATATTTATAACAGTTCTTTTTGTGGTGGCCAAGAATTGGATATTGAGGGGATGCCCATCAAGTGGGGAATGGCTGAACAAGTTGTGGTATATGAATGTAAGGGAATACTATTGTTCCATAAGAAATGATGAACAGGCAGACTTCAGAAAAACCTGGAAACACTTATATGAACTGATGCTGAGTGAAATGAGCAGAACTAGGAGAACATCGTACCCAGTAACAGCAACATTATACAATGACTAACTTTCATAAACCTGGCTCTTCTCAGGAATGCAAGGATCTAAGTCAACTCCAAAAGACTCATGATGGGAAAAAAAAAAGCCCACATCCATAAAAAGAACTATGGAGTCTGAATGCAGATCAAAGAGCACTATTTACCTTCTTTTTTCTTTTGTTGTTTTCTTTTGTTTCTTCTTTCTCGTGGTTCCTCCCATTGGTTCTAATACTTCTCTACAACACGACTAATGTGAAAATATGTTTAATATGAATGTATATGTAGAGCCTATATCAGATTGCATGCCATCTTGGGGAGGTGTGTGGGGGATAAGAGGAGAAAATTGGAAACTCAAAAGCTTATGGAAGTGAATGTTGAAAACTAAAATTAAATGAATAAATAAATTTTAAAAATAATTCACTTTTATAAAAGTAAGAAAGAGAGAGAAAGATAAGGAAGAAAGGAAGGAAGGAAGGAAGGAAGGAAGGAAGGAAGGAAGGAAGGAAGGAAGGAAGGAAGGAAGGAAGGAAGGTAGGAAAGAATGAAGGGAGGAAGGGAGGAAGGGAGGAAGGAAGGAAGGAAGGAAGGAA
>NW_027185588.1:5396241-5410674 GCF_028583685.1 Petaurus breviceps papuanus | reverse complement strand
GGAGGAAGGAAGGAAGGGAGGGAAGGAGGGAGGGAGGAAGGAAGGAAGGAAGAACACTTAACCATGGGTTCTAAGGAATAGTTCAAGTTGGCTCCTAGATCCTCTTGTTCTCGCATAATATGAAGGTCCCACACACATTTTAGGAGATTTCTCACTTCTTTAAGTCATTTCCTGACCCAATCAGATTCAGGAACATCATGATCTGACATTGCCCACCCTACTTCCATCAGCTTCTCTTGCAAACTCATAGTTGACAAAGCTCAAGCAATGAACAGATTTATTTACAAGTCAGGGAAAACCAGTGGATCACATCAGAGCTCATGGAAAACAAGAACCCCTATCTACTGGTAATATTTGAAAACACTTGTAGGCCATGGTATACACTCTATACAGCAGGAGAGGAATTCCAGGCAGACTCTAAAGGGCAGAAAATATCCCAATTCCCACAGAGACTGACTTTGACTGTTAACAAACAAAGCTCATTGTCACACAGTATCCTAGGCTTTGCTGTGAATGATAACAGCTAGCCTTTGTATAGAGCAGTAAGGTTCACAAAGCTCTTCATGTCTATAATTCATTAGATTTTCCCAATAACCCCGTAGGGGAGGTATTATACAGGGGAGGGAAGTGAGAATGGGGAAGATTCAGTGTGAATTGCCCAGGATTGAACAGCTGGTAGGTATCTAAGATATATTTCAGACTCTGGTCTTCCTGACACCGTCTCTTACACTCTCCCCACTGCTCCCCTAGTTGCCACATAAGTAGTAGAATGGTAACTGGTGAGTCCCATGCCCTGCCCAGTCTTAGAATTTCTGCAAATTTGGAACCCAGCTTTATTTAGTGACTGACATGCAAGCGGCCATGAGATAGTTATTGTTTTTTTAAATGAAGTACCCAGAGTTAAGCAGATACACCAAAGACGGAAATAAAAGTCCTATGTCCCTGAAAATATTCATAGCAGCTTTTTTGGGAATAGCTAAGAAACCACAGTTAGAGCCCACCCACTGGGGAATGGCTAAATGAACTGCTGCACATGAAGCTAATGGAATATTACAGTAGATTCCCAGAGGTCTATACAGTTTCAGCCATTTGTGGGCTGGGTGTCCAGCAGCTCTTTCCTCTAGATTGGCCCCTCAAAGGGTGACTCTTTCTGAAGCCTTTTGGGGTACCAGCGGTGGCACCCCAAGGTTGCTCATGGTCACCTCTTCCTACATTGGCTCTCCTCCTCTGTCCTTGGCATTGTTCTAGATGGGCACTGTTCTGCCTGCTCCTCTCCACAGTTGGCTCCCAACAGCCTCTGGGGCAGTGCTCAGCTGCAAAGGTCCCAGTAGTGAAATTCCTCAGGGAAAGCCAGTCTCGTGGCTAAGTGTGTGTAAGTGTCTTTGGGGGAGGGCAGAGGGAATACTCAGGGCTCTCTAGGGTGATTTTCATCCTTCCGGCATTAAGCTCCAGTGCAATCATCCCATTCTGACTATCTCCCTTGTGCTGTATAATTCTGCTAGCTCTTAGAGTGCAATGGATAGAATACTAGACCTAGAACCAGGAAGACTTGAATTCAAATTATGTTTATTAGCCATATGACCCTGGGCAAGTCATCTGACTATTCTAAGCCTCAATTTCCTTATGGAAAAGTGGTTAATAACGGCTGCCTCGGAGGCAGATTGGGTTCCCCATTCCCCAGAGTCGAGAGGGCTCCATGAGCAGCTCCAGATCTGCCTGCTCCTTCCTTCCTTCCTTCCTTCCTTCCTTCCTTCCTGCCTTCCTCCCTTCCTTCCTTCCCTCCTTCCTTCCTTCCTTCCTTCCTTCCTTCCTTCCTTTCCCCACCTGCACTCCTCCTCTCCTTTACTCCCCTCCCCTCACTGGACCAATCCCTGAAGATCCTGTGTTCGTGGGGGTGTGTAAGGGAGGGGGGGGAAGTCCACCCAGTTGATTGATGTCTTTGGAAAACCTGTGCAATGAATAACATCTCTCACCTACAGGAAGGGGGAGGGGGAAAAGGCCAATTCAACCATATAATATTGGGAGAATAAGACATTTGTGGTTGGAGACTCAGAATCTGAGAACATTCCAATTACCACAGCCTGGCTGTCTGTGGACATGCACCTAGTCTCCTAACACTCAGAGGATAAGATCTACAGTATTTAATAACATTTCAGCTGCCTCAAGCTTGGTCTTTGTAAAAGCTAATCTTGTCTGAGAAAACTTGGACTTCTCATGTTGGACCTCACGATCTGGGTAAACTGAGGCATCTCTCACACACACACACACACACACAGGCTTACCTCCTAAGGTTGCTAGGTTGTTGTAAGGATAAAATGAGATGATATATGTAAAAGTGCTTTGTAAACCTTAAAGGACTATACAAATGCTAGCTATTTTTATTACTATTACCTTTGCCCTCATGGTAGCAAGACCAATGGATAAGAGCAGGCTGCCCCTCTCACTGTCTAACTCATAATCAGTCAGTCAAAAGGCATTTATGAAGCCAGGCACTGTGCTAACCACTGGAGAGAAAAAAAAAAGGCAAGAGGCTCCCTGCCCTCAAAGAATTCACGGTCCAATGGGAGAGACCACATGCAAACAACTCTGTTCTAACCAGCTATTGATCAGTTAAATTGGAAGTAATCTTGAAGGAAGGCCTTAGTGATAAAGGCAGATCAGGAAAGGATTCTTGCAGAAGTGAGATTTTAACTGAGACTGGAAGGAAGTCAGGGAAGCCAGAGATGAGGAACAAGAGAATTCTAGGAATGAAAAATAGGTAGTGAAACTATCTGGAGTTAGTAGTCTAGTACAAGGAAAAGCAAAGATGTCCAGTGCCATCACAGGATCACCAAGGATGGGGGAAATGAGTAAGGTGTAAGAAGTCTGGAAAGATAGGATTATAACTTAAAAAAAAAAAAGCCAGATTATGACTTTAAAAGTGGAACAGTGGATTTTATATTTGATCCAGGAGGTAATAGGGAGCCTCTATAATTTGGGGGGAGGGGAGGAGAATGTGGAGGGGGAGGGTGACATAGTCAGACCTACACTTTATTTTTTTTAGATTTCTTTTTAAAATTTATTTTCCCCAGTTACATGTAAAAAGAATTTTTAACATTCATTTATAAAGCTTTGAGTTCCAAATTCTTTCCTTTGCTCCCTTCCCACCCACCCCACATTGAGAAAGCAACCAGTTAAATATAAGGTATACATGTGTAGTCATGCAAAATATATCAATAATAGTGTTGTTGTGAAAGAAAACAGACAAAAAAAACTCAAGGAAAATCAAGTAAAAAAAGTATGCTTCAATCTGTATTCAGATTGAAACCATCAGTTCTTTCTCTGAGGATGGATAGCATTTTTTATTATAAGTCCTTAGAGTTGGGGCAGCTAAGTGGCCAAATGCATAGACCACCGGATCTGTAATCAGAAGGACCTGAGTTCAAATCCAGCCTCAGACACTTGACACTAGCTGTGTGACCTTGATTGCCTTGATTAACCCAGATTGCCTTGACTCCCCCCTCCTAAAAAAAAACAACCAAACAAATAAATCCTTAGAGTTGTCTTGGATTGTTGAGTAGCTAACTCATTCAGGGCTGATCTTCCCACAATATTACTGTTTCGTTGTACACAGTACATTTCACTTTGCATCATCCCAAAGAGTCTTTCCAGGAGTTCTTTTTCTAAGAGCATCCTGCTCAACGTTTATTTTTTTTTTTGCTTTTTGGAGAGAGGGAGGTAGGGCATTTGGGGTTAAGTGATTTACCCAAGGTCACACGGCTAGTTCTAGTATTAAGTGTCTTAGGCCGGATTTGAACTCAGGTCCTCCTGATTCCAGGGCCAGCGCTCTATTCACTGCACCACCTAGCCTCCCCAAGCAGGCTATTTCAATAAACCAGGTGTGAGGTGATAAGGGCTTGGACGAGGGTGGTGGTAGTGTAAGAGGGGAAGAGTATACAAGAGATTTTTCAAAGGCAGAGTCAACAGGACTTGCCAACAGACTGGATATGGGGGTGAGGGTGGGGGAGAGTGAGGATTTGAGGATGACGCCCAGATTGTGAGTCTGGAGGACTGGGAAGATGGCGGTGCCCCCAGTGGTTTCCTGCCCCCTTGATATGCCACCAATCCAAGATGTTCACTTTCTCTGGGGCCCCACTTTGACCATCCCAGAGTATTCAGCTGTCTTTCATTTTTTTTCTACTTATGTTATTGTCTTTGCATATATTGTTGTTCTCTGGTTACTTCTAAATTTGTACCATCAACTGCATGAGCCACCTCGTGCTTCTCTGGATTCCTCATTACATCCCTGTGCCACAATTTACTTTTAGGGAAAGAAAATGAGTTCAGTCTGGGGCATGATGAGTTTAAGATGTTTACAGGACATCCGGTTGGAAATGTCCATTAGGCAGTTGGCCTCACAGTGGTCAGTAACAAGAAGGCCAAGAGAGAAAAAGAGTCTATAGTTCTTGCCTATCTCTAGAGTTCTTAGCTATCTCTGTCTTGAAATTATGTATTCTAAGGGCCCTTCCAGATCTGACATTCTAGGGTCCTCCCAGCCCTGACATTCTGGGTTCTAAACCTCCTTCTTGCCCTGACATTCTGGGTTCTAAGGATCCCTCTAGCCCTAACATTCTGGGTTCTAAGGGTTCTCCCATCTCTGACATTCTCTGTTCTACCTGACACCCACTGCCTGCACTCCCCAGCTCTGATATTCTATGTCCTCAGAGCCCTCTTAGTTCTGACGTTCTGTTTTAAACACCCTCCCCATGCTGACATCTTATTTTCTGAGGGACTTCCTGACTCCAAGTTTGTAGTCCCCTATCTAAGACTGTGGCTTCCTCCCTGCACATTTCTAAGCCTTGGGGCACTTTTAATCCCCCATTCGGTAGAGCAAAGGAGTCCTGGCTATCTCCCATTTTATCTCCTATTGGACCATGTGGGTTGACATGCTGGAAAGAACCCCTGCCTAATTATGAAGCTGACAAACCCACTGATAACGAGCAGCTGTACTTAAGGAGTCTGAGAATCAAAGAGACCTCTGCTGGGAGGCTAATGGAATGAAGTCCCATTTGGCTATGACAGCGAGGGGACCTTGGCTTCCCATGGTGTGTATATTAGAGCTAACTTCCCTTTTGCTCATGATGAACACTGTACAATTTCCTCTGCTGCTATTAATAACTCACTTTCCCAAAGTACTCTAAAGCTTACTAAGCCTCTTACCTACTTGATCTCCATTGATATTCAGACTATCTTGGTAAAAGAGATTGGTTAGGTATTATTGTTTCCATTTTAAAGATGAAGAATGTGGAGAGAGCCAGAGAGGGGAGGTGATTTACCAAAATTACACCTTTCCCTGGCACAATCCAGTACTGGAACCAATAATTTCTAATTCCAAAGCTAGGATGTTTTTTAGTACAACACTCTTACTTCCCTCTCATAGGGAGCGTCTCAAATGTAACAATAGTAACTAGAGAGGCAGCATGGAGGAAAGATTCAAGTCCTGCCCATAGGGCAAGTAACTTAATATTTCGGTGCCTGGGGCAATCATCAGGACCTATACTGGGAGAAATAAATCTCCTCTCTGGGGGTTTCCTATACTGATGAAACCTAAATCTAGAAACTCCCCTTCAAAAAACACAAACCCTTATATTTCTATAATGTTCATAAAGTTCTCTGCATGTATTACCTCATTTGATCTGAATGTTTAAATTACCAGAGGTTAGGGGTGGCTAGGTGGTGCAGTGAACAGAGCACTGGCCCTGGAATCAGGAGGACCTGAGTTCAGATCCGACCTCAGACGCTTAACACAAAACTAGCCGTGTGACCTTGGGCAAGTCACTTAACCCCAATTGCCCTGCATTCCCCCCCTCCAAAAAAACAACCAAAAAAAAAAATTACCAGAGGTTAGTGGATAGAGGACAAGTCAGAAAGAGTTGGGTTAAAGTCTTTTTTCTCACCTGGTCTGTCTGTAAGTCACTTACACTTGCTGGGATTGAGACACTTTTTCCTCAGTGAACCCAGCCCTGAAAAAAAAATCTGAATTATGTAACAACTGGAAAGTTTTTTTTCAAATAAAATTGTCAGGGCAAAGACAAACAGAGGGATGCTCCCGTGTCTTTCATGTGGATTGTGCCTGAAGCATTAGCTTAGATTTAAAAGAAGCCTTTTAAATTAACTGTGAAAGTTTTTTTGGCTTCCTGAGGGAGTCACAAAAACTAGAAATCTTTAAAGATTAATGCACAACATTTTTCTCAAACTATTTTTGTCAGTCTTTCAGTCAGTCAACACATATATATTAAGAGATTACTATGCACCAACTACTAAGCTAAGTACTAGGGACACACAGACAAATATAGGTGTGTATATTCAAGCAATTAGGTGACTTTAGGCAAGCTTATTCCCCTCTCTGAGCCTCAGTTTACTCATTTGTGTGTATGTAACCTGGGGTGGTCTGGCAATGCTCAGCTTATGTAACATGGAACAAGGGGGTTGGATTAGAGGTTATGTACAACTCCTTCTGCATGCTGACATCCTATGTTCTAAGGGCCCTTTCAACAACTCTGATATTCTATGTTCTAAGGGCCCTACCAGTCCTGACATTCTATGTTCTAAGAAGGGGTCCATAAGCTTCAAAAGACTTCCAGAGAGTGAAGTCCCCTGGGCCCACTGAGGAAAAAGTATCTCAGTTCCAGCAAGTATAAGTGACTTACAGATAGTATGGGTGAGAAGAAAGACTTCAATCCAACTTTCTTTTTTTGTTTAGTTTAGTTTTTTCTTTCTTATGGTCTTTCATTTGTTATAATTCTTCCATGCAATATAACTAATGTGAAAATGAGTTTAATAGGAATATATGTGTAGAGCCCATATCATATTGCATGACATCTTGGGGAGGGAGGGGAAGAAAATTTAAAACTTAAGGAAATGAATGCTGAAAACTAAAAATAAATAAATAAATAAAAATTTTTAAGTAAAGCCCTGGGGAGAAATATAGACCAGAAGTTCTTAGCCATTTTTGAGTCATGGACATCTCTGGTAGTCTGTTAAAGCTTATGAACCCCTTCTCAGAATCATGTTTCTTAGAGAAATTAACAATGGAAGGAAATGCCAAATTTCAGTGAGAGATTAGTGAAAATAAAGCTTGGATTTTCCATCCAAGTTCATGGACTCTTGAAACCTACCACTTGACCACTTGTACATAGATGGAGCCCAGGTTAAGAACTCCTATTCTAAAGAATCCAAGTGGGGCCACCATAAACCCACAAATTCCTATTCATTTCCCTCTCACTGTCTTTCTTATCCAGTCTAATAGTTCCAGTTCTAATTGTTGCAGATCCTGAAATGTGTCTTCCTGCTAACTCTGCCTTGTTCTCAATTTCCCAGTTCAATTTCTTCCAAAATGGAGCTCAGGAAATATTTCACTCTGGCAGCAAATCAACCAGAAAGTGTTGTGTGACATAAAATTAATTCTGTAAGCACAGATCACAAGCCTCTCATCATCATACAGTCTAAACTGTTAGAATCATAGCATCTCTTTAAAAATTTGTCCACAATATTTTTCTTTGTTACATCACCTTCATTTCCAAATGGTTCCCTTTCCTCTCCACTCTCCAGTGAGCCATCCCTTGTAAAAAGATTTTAAATAGGAGGAAGGAAAAAACCAATTCAACAAAACCAACCAGTGTGTTTAGCCATCTGACAGTATAAGTAATATTCTACACCCATGGTCTCCCACTTCTGCCAAGAAGAGAGAGAGATATTTTTTTCTTGACTCTTCTCCAAGGCCCAACTTGGTCATTATATTTTTGTGGTTGTTATTGTTCAATTGTTTCCAGTCATGTCTGATGCTTCATGACCCTATTTGGGATTTTCATGGCAAAGATACTGGAGTGGTTTGCCATTTCTTTCTCCATTTCATTTCACAAATAAGGAAACAGACAAACAGGGTTAAGTGACTTGCCCAGGGTCACATAGTCAGTAAGTGTCTAAGGCTGGATTTGAACTCAGAAAGATGAGTCTTCCTGACTTCAGGCCCAGCACTGTATCCAAGGTGTCACCACCCATTGAGGCTGCTCACATAAAGAATCATAGCATCTTAGCAATAATGATACCTCTCCCAGGATCCTTTTGGATTTTGGGGGGGAAGGGGGAATGGGAGTTTCTGGTTAGGCAGTGTAAGCAAAAGAAATCCAAAGCCTTCAAGCCTTGGAATTAAGTGAGAGAAATCTGAGGAAAAGAAGGGACTTTGGAAGTAGAGGTTGAAAGGGGCCTCTGAACTCTTCTTCAAGACAGAGAGGAGAAAAGAAAAAACAACCAACAGCATTCCTTTATTTGAGTGGTTCAAGGGGTCCATGAACTTGGATGAGAAAAGAAAATCACATCTGTAGTTCAATAGAATTGGTTTTCTTTGTAACCCCCTGCATTTCACTTTTGACATTTGACAACATGATTCTGAGGACTTCCTCAGACTCCCCTAAGGGTCCAGGACACAAACAAAATTAAGAGCCTCTATTTTATGTAGAGAAACAGAAGTCTAATTGATGTTTCAACATCTGCTTTACCAGAAATGAAAACAGAAGCAACCTCTGTGAAACAGAAACCGCCTGGACCCAGCTCCTTCAACAGTATTTGACCTCCTGAAGGGATCAAAGGGAAAAGTGAACTCAAAGTCCGGGCAGTCTCACAGACAGAGGGAGCAAGGCCAGTCAGGCTTTTGCTCCCTAACTATTCCGTGGTGACTACCTTTGAGCTGATGTTTTCTGGTAAAACTAGTAAACCAACCAGTTTTCTCTTCCACAAAGGCCTTCCTCCGATGCTTCCACAAGGCATGGAGGTGCCAATGCAAACACCAGCAAATTCCTAGCAAGTTAAAAAGGTTTTGAATTATGGATGGGCCCATCCCTTTGTCCTAAGACTGTCCCACCTAAATTCAAGGAAGCTTACTGCCAGAAAATTGGCCTGGGTGTGATCAATTTTCCAGCCTTTCATCACTCACAAAGACCTTTACTAAGATGTGGAAGGAAGGGTTGCATCTCCATCAGCAAAGGGATTGAATACACCCCCCATCTCCACCCCCAATGAAACCATAGATTCTTGGAATAAACCTAAGGACTAGCATCCTAGTGATTTTCAGAAGAGCTCATTTCTGTTTTCCTCTTCCTTAGGGGAAGAAGGGTAAGGGAATAGCTGATTCAGCACTGTACATGGCCCCTTGCTCACAATTAACCTGACTGGCTTTCAAAATCAGCTGATCAACTAAGGCAGACCTCTTTTTGAGAAGCTCTGTTAAATTAAATTCCCAAGTTAAGGAATATATCTTCTACTTTCCATTGATATATAGGATTTTACCCTTTCCAAAATGCTTTCATATACATTTTCTTTTTAAAAATATATATACATATATATACACATTTTATTTTTCCCCCAATTACATGTTAAACAATTTTTGAACACTTTTTAAAAGAATTTTGAGTCCCAAATTCTATCCCTTCTTCCCTCCCTCCCTTCCTCCTCCCTGAGATGATAAGCAATCAGATATCAGTTATAGATGTGCAATTCATGTACATTTTCTGATATAATGAGATGCCATACACTTTTCCAAATGAAACATGGCTTTGAAACATTAAAAAAATTGTCTCATAAACAAAATTCTTGAGTGGCATGGATTTGCTATTAAAATAGACCTTACTGATATTTCTTTTTAAATTTTTATTATTTTTTTTATAAAAGGAACTAAAAAAAGTTTAAAATGAACATTTCTTTAAAATGGGAGATGCTTTTTAGCTGTGAGACTCTGGGCAAGTCACTTAACCCCTCTGAGCCTCAGTTCCTCATCAGCAAAATGAGGGGATTAGATTAGATGGCCTCTGAAGTCTCATTCAGTACTGAATCTGGACATAAAGCTGCCCTTCCCCAAACAAGATTCCAGCAGCAAGAAAGAGGGTAAGAGAGAGAAGAAGGAAGAAAGAAAGAAAGAAAGAAAGAAAGAAAGAAAGAAAGAAAAAAAGAAAGAGAAAAAGAGAAAAAGAAAGAAAAAGAAAGAAAAAGAAAGAGAGAAAGAGAAAAAAAAAAAAAGAAAGAAAGAAAGGAAGGAAGGAAGGAAGGAAGGAAGGAAGAAAAAAAGAAAGAAAAAGAAAATAAGGAAAAAAGAAACATTGCCTCTATTCTTCCTCAGGAGCATATTTTCCAAATCTTGGAATACTTCAGTATCTTTGTCACTGTTCTTTCTCATGATGCACAGTTATGTTGCAGCTTTATCTCTGTTTCAGTTAACAGTCTGAAATAAGACCTTGCAAAGGCCTGATACTTTGTAACACTTGTTTCTTCTCTACTTACACAAGTTAGATAGCAGCGCCCAATAGCCTGGGAGAGTGGCAAGGTGGTTATCTTCTTCAAGGACCATCCTAACCTCACTGGGCAGTGGGACACCTGTGGGAACCCACTAGAGTTTGTGTTCTGCCCAAGTCTTTGGTGTGGAAATCACTGGACAGTTTTTCTAGACTGAACTAGTTGGTTTTGGTTTTGGTTTTAAATAGTTTTAGTTCTATATAAAGTTTGGTTATAGAGTTGTCCATTTTTGTAAACAAGGGAAGCATTGTGCTCCTGGGGAAAGGGCACTTACAGTCTCTGGAGTGAGAGGTGGTTGTTATTGTCCGGCTTTCTGTGACCTCCTTTGGGGTTTTCTTGGCAGAGATACTGGAGTGCTTTGCCTTTTCTTCTCCAATTTGTTTTACAAATATGGAAAGTGATGCAAACAGGGTGAAGTGACTTGCCCAGAGTCACACTGTAAGTGTTCTGAGGCCAAATTTCAACTCAGACCTGGCTTTTTCTCCATTGTACCACCTAGCTGCCCTCAGTCTGAGGATCTGGGTTCAAATCCTGCTTCTGATGGTTCCTAACTGTGTAACTGTGGGTAATCAACCTACAGTTACTCATCAATATTTGCAATTAGCACAATGCCTGCCACATAGGAAGCACTTAAAAGCTAGTTGATTAATATGATTGATCAAACACCTGTTCTATGTCTTTAAGTTACTTAACTTCCCTGGACCTTAGTTTTACCTGTTCTATGTCTTTAAGTTACTTAACTTCCTTCCCTGGACCTTAGTTTTATCACCTGAAAGATAAGAGAGATGGATTCAGTCTGAATTCTGTGGCCCTTTCCAGTTTTGGAGAGATGATCTTATGTATTCTTATTATATAATAAGGGGGCCAAGAGTCAGGCCTTTGGCCAGCTGGGGTGGGGGGGTGGATTGTCTCCAAGGGAGAACTCTATGATGACCTTTCTGGGGCTGCCTCTCCGGTTCTTCCCTGGGTGCTGTATGGTACCTGGAATCCACCTGGAATGATTTCGAATGAAACAGATGCCAGCACAAGTCATTACTATAATCTCTGGATGTCCAGGAAGCAACCTCCTAATGCTGCTCAATGAAACAAGCTCCCTGAGGAAAAGGCCTGTTTATTTCGCCCTTTTTATTATTCCCAGGGCTCACATTAACATGTTTGTTAGCTTCTAAAATCACAAATAGCAGAGAATGGTTGATTGGCATTGCACTGACAAAATCACAGGTCTGGTTCACAAATCAAGTGAAAAAAACCAAAAATCAAATATTGCTCCAAATAACTATTAAAAACTAATAACTTATGAATGGCTATTATTTCTATTAATTAAGAGGAATTACAAATGTTGATGATTCATTTATTAATAATGGTTATTATGTTATTATAATTATATTATTAACAATATCCATGAATTATAATTCAATTTAACATAATAGATTATCATACTTGATGATTGCTTTATTATACATTATAATCATGATATTTATATTATTAATGCATTATAATGTATGTAGCACTGTGAAAATATTAATATAAATATTGATAAATTATAATTTTTAATAATTCACCAGGGACATAGTACATAGAACATCAGGTCTCAAGGCAGGAAGACTAGAGTTCAAATCCAGCCTTATTTACTAACTGTGTGACCATGGACAAGTAGATTAATTTCTATTTGCCTCAGTTTCCTTATCTATAAAATAGGGCTAATAATAACACCTGCCTCCCTGGGCTGTTATAAGGATCAAGTGAAATAATAATTATAAAGCTCTTAGCACAATGCCTGGAGCACAGTAGGTCCTGAAAATAAATATTTAATGATGATGATTACTAACAGTGATATATAGTATTCTTTCTTTTTAATTTAATTAATTTAGTAGTTAATAAGAGAAATGCAAAGTAAAATAACTTAATTTTCATCTCCAACCCTGTACATTTTCTCTTTTTAAATCATCATTTTTTTTTATAATGTTCTGATTTTGCTTACTTCACTTTACATCAGTTCATATAAGTCTCCCCAGGTTTCTCTGAAAGCATCCTGCTTGTCATTTCTGATAGCACAATAATATTGATTGCAATCATAAAACACAACTTGTTCAACCACTCCCTAGGTGATAGACGTCTCCCAAATTTCCAATTCTTAGCCATCACAAAAAGAGCTGCTATAAATATTTTAGTATAATTAAGTCCGTCCCTCCCCCACCCCCTTTTAAAAAAAATTTCTTTGGGATACAGACTAATAGTGCTATTGTTGGATCAAAAGTTGTGCACCATTTGATTGCCTTTTAGGTATAGTTCCAAATTGCTGTACAGAATGGTTGGATCAGTTCACAATTCTACCAACAACGTATTAGTGTCCCAGTTTTCCCATATCCCTCCAATAGTTATCATTTTCCTTTTCTGTTATATTAACCAATCTGATGGGTATAAAGTAGTACTTCAGTATTGTTTTAGTTTGCATGTCTCCAATCAATAATGATTTAGATCATCTTTTCATGGGACCATAGATACCTTTGATTTTTTTATCTAGAAACTGCCTGCTCATGTCCTTTGACTATTTATCAATTGGGGAATTACTTGTAATAGATTTGACTCAGTTCTCTATATATTTGAGAAGTGAGGCCTTAACCAGAGATACCTGCTATAAAATTCTCCCACCCCCCATTTTCTACTTTCTATTTCTAATTTTAGTTGCATTGGTTTTGTTCATGCAAAAACCTTTTTAGTTTTATATAATCTACTACCATTTCATATTTTGTAATTCTCTCTATATCTTATTTGGCCCTAAATTCTTCCATTAGCCACAGATCTGACATGTAAACTATTCTATACTCTCCTAATTTGCTTATCAAATCATCATTTATGTCTAAATCATGCATCCATTTTTACCTTATCTTGGTATATTATGTGAAGTGTTGGTTTATACCTAGTTTCTGCCATACTGTTTTCCAGTTGTCCCAGTATTTTTTTTGTCAAATAATGAGTTTTTGTCTCAAAAGCTTGGATGCTTGGATTTATCAAATACTAAAGTGCTATGGTTATTTGCTAGAATGCATTGTATACCTAATCTTTTCCACTGATCCACCTCTCTATTTCTTAGCCAGTACCAGATTGTTTTGATAATTACTACTTTATAATACAATTTGAGATCTGGTATAGCTAGGCCACTTTCCTTCCCCATTTTTTTCATTGATTCCCTTGATATTCTTGATCTTTTTTTCTTCCAGATGAATTTTGTTATTATTTTTCCAAGCCCTATAAAATAACTTTTGATAGTTTGGTTGATAACGGCACCAAGTAGATTAATTTAGGGAGAATTGTTATTTTTATTATATTGGCTCCAACCCAGAAAATTTTCAAAGATGACCAAAAAAAGGAATGGTCAGTGATAGGGAGATTGTGGAAAGATACTGGTACATTATTGGTGGAGCTTCAAATTGGTCCAACTACTCTAGAAAACACTTTGGAAAGATGCTAAAAAAAAAAGGCGTCTAAAATATTCATAGACCATTAAACCTAGAAAATCCACTGATACTCATAGAACCCAAGGAGGTCAAAGACAGAAAGAAAGGTGCCATATATAACAAAATGTTTATAGGAGCACTTTTTGTTTTTTTTTTAGCAGGGATAACAAAGTAGATATTCATTGAATGGAGGAATAGTTGTTGTTATTATTGTTGTTTGTTCTCGAAGATGTCCATGCATCAGGAAGGTGATGCCATGACTTGCAAGTGAATTGGATTTAAGTGAGGGAGGCCTATGCAAAGCCACCAGCCTCACTTTCTCCTCCTGAGCCATCTCAGAAGAAGAGTTAAATAAATTGTGGGCCATGAATGTAACAGAATATTGCTAAACAATGATTTTTCTTAGCGTTGCATATTATTTAGCTGCAGGAAGAGAAGTATAGGAATGTTTATATGAAATGATCCAGAATGAAATAAACAGAACCAGGGAAATAACATACTCAATGACTATGGCAATATAAATGGAAAGAATTAAAAATGAAATTGAATACTGCATAAATATAGGCTCAAACTTGGTTCTAAAAAGGGAGAAACAGTGCACCTCTTTGTGGAAGTAGATGTGGACTATTGCTCTACTGTCAGATTTCTCTCA